>NC_025999.2:76300324-76324091 GCF_000442705.2 Elaeis guineensis
TCCGGCGTCTAAGAAGGCCTATAGAGGTGGGGCGACAGCCATCCAAACTGATAGTGAGTCGTCGGCGTCCATCCGATGGAAAGTCGGTGACGGGGGGTCGGCCCTCAGGCGATCGGAGGTGACGTGGGGCCGCTAGGCTGATCCGCTCCGATCGAGGCACAATCGGTAGTCGCTGTCGGTGTCGCCCGCGGTCGGTCGGAAGGAGTCGGTCGGTCGGATGGAGCCGGTCGGTCGAACGGGGTCGGTCGGAACGGAGTCGGTCGATGGAGTCGGTCGGCGATGGAGTCGATCGATGGAGTCGGTCGGATGGATGGAGTCGGTCGGTATATCCAACAGTTGCCCCCCCTCCTGAGCCTGATGTCGCATTGGCCCGCGTCTCCACGCGGTAGGACGTTGGGCGAAAGGAGTGGATTCCTTGCTGCGTCCTGGACGAGTTTGCCGACCTCACCGGCAGATGGTCCGGGCAAGTCGACGTCAGGTGTCCCGTTGTCCGATGATGGACGTCAAACAATCCGGTGTCAGGCGATCGGGTGTCAGACGATCGAGTGCCGGACGATCCGGTGTCAGGCGATCGGGTGTCACGATCCGGTGTCAGGCGATCGGGTGTCAGACGATCGGTGTCAGGCGATCGGGTGTCCGCGCTTTTGGGGAACGCAAACCGCCATCCGGCGTCGGTTCTGGGAGCGCGGGTCGCTGTCAGGCGTCCCATCGGGGATGCGAATCCCGCGGGCAATTTAATTCCGAATCGCGGCCCTTCCGCCACGTGTCAGGGTTGTTGGGCCGGCGTCCTTCGCATTTAATGAAGGCGACGTGGCCTTCCGGGATGGGTGCGCCGAACCGCCGGATCGAAAGGGGGCCCGGATGCCGCCACGTGTCGCTCATCCGAGAAGTCTTGGTCGGCGGCGTCATCTCGACCGTCGAACAGCCCTATATATATGGGGCCACTTGTACTCGAAGCTCCATTTCTGACGGTTTTGCTGCGGAGACTCTGCCCAAGCGGTCTCTCTGTCGTCGCGGCAGCTGCCCCCCCCCCTCCGCAAGGGTTCGTTCGGGCTCGTCTCCTCTTCTGTTTTGCTCTAGTTTTCCTTAAAACCCTTTCTTTTCCTTCTCCTTCTTCTTCGGTCTTGTCTTCCTCTTGGTTCTGGTGTTATGGCCAGAACCTCACCTCAGGAGGCTCGGTCGGAAAACCGACCGATGACCTTCGGTCGACTCCGGAAGTTGAGGTTTCCTCGCTTTCGGGCCGAATGTGATCGGCTTCGGGATCAGTATCATATCCCGGAGCAGTTCCAACTTTCGCCCCAGGGGCCGGCGGTCGGGTTAACAACCCACCGCGGGCCAGGTGGCACTGTACGTCGAGGACCTCCGGGCTGGTCTTCGGCTTTCGATTCGGAGTTCGTCCGAATCTGCTAGATTATTACGGACTTTGTCCGGCGCAACTGGCGCCGAACTCTGTTCGGCTAATAATTAGCTTCGCCCTGTTGTGTCAGCTTCTGCCGACCAACCCTCGTATCTCTCTCTTCCGGGCATTTTTTGTCCTCCGACCCCACCCTAAGGCCCGAGGGTGGTGGCTCTTCAACCCCCGGAAGGGTCTTTCCTTCATCACTGGCCTTCCATCGTCCATTCACGGGTGGAAGAACCAGTTTTTCTTTGTTTCTCTTCTTCTCCCTGGGGCTTCCCTTCTCACTGGGGCGTGCCCGAACCGAGGCAAACGAGAACAGCCGAGTGGAGGCGGACGACCGGGAGGACTTCCACCGACTCAAGGACATGTCGGTCCCGAAGCAGAGGGAGCTTGTTACCGAACAAGCCCTCTATGATGCTGGCCTGAGCCTGGTCCCCCGTCTAGGTATCGCCCGATCCATCGGTTGTCTTTTTATTTGGCATTCGTTCTCGTGCATATACTGATCCTTCTGTCGGCATCGCAGGGACACCGCCGAGGATGAGGCCGACCGACGCTGAAATCAGACAATATGCGGCGAGGAAGAGGCCGGCGTCGGGGGCCGGACCTTCACGACCGCCGAAGAAACCCTCCACAGCGGCGCCGACCGTCGCAGCGTCGGCGACCGATCAGTCGGAGCCGGTGATTGCACTCTCGGCTCCGACGGTGCAACCGGAGGAGCGGCCGGCGGAGGAAGCGGCTGAAGGAACGTCGGCGGCTTCGCCGACGGAGTGGCGTCGGACGCCGTTCGGGAACCCGAACGTTCCGTCGGCTGCAGCTGCAACGGGGGGTGCTCAGTCAAGCTCGAGCATCCCCTCCTTACCCGATCCACTGGCTGGGGCGGCCGATCGGGGGAAAGCCCCGATGGACCCCGCGACGACAAGGTCGGGGAGTCGCACCGCGCCACCTGGCGCCAGGTCCCCGAAGGAGCGTCGGCGCTGGCACCACAACTTGGCCAGGAGACTGTGCCAGGGGATCCTTCTCCCAGCCGACGTGGAGGTGCTGAAGTCTCGGCAGGTGACCGAGATGCTATCTTCGTTCTACCCGACCATGGTCGGGGTAAGTTCCACTTCGTCTCCTTCCTTCTTAGTGTTTTCATTACTTCGCTTTCCTGACGTAGCGCCCGTTTGCAGCTAATCTATACCATGTCCGAACTTGAGGCCGGGTACCGGAGGTTCGGGAACGTCCGGGCGGCCTGGAAGGACAGGGCGACGGCCGTCGAGCCGACAAGGCGGTGCTGGTCGAACACCTGAAGCAGTCGACCGATCGGAGGCGAGGCTGGTGGACGAGGTCTCTCGTCTCGGGTCCGAACTCAAGTCGGCCCGAAAGGAAGCCAAGCGCAAGGGTCGGACTGCGCACCGTCGAGCTCGAGGCCGAACGCGAGCAGCTCCGGGTCAGCCTGGAGAATCTCGCCAAGGCTGAGGAGGACTTGTCGATTGCCCAGGCCGATGCCGACATAGCGAAGGCAGAGGCGGAGTCGGCGAAGGACTCTCTCGATCGGGTGGAAGCGGAGGCGAGGTCGGCGAAGGAGTCAGTGAGTCGGGCGGTGGACGACTTCCGTGGCTCCGACAGGTATCGAGAGGATGCTGGAGTCCGGCTTTGCATCGTACCGGGTGGGGTACGAAGATGGTCGGGATGCAGTCCAAGCTCTGTACCCGGAGCTGGACCTCAGCGGTATCATTCCACCGGGGGCCGAGGACCAAGCCACGGAAGAGATGGCCGACCCATCGTCGGGGGACGTCGCTGCGGGGAGAGGCCGTCCCGGAACAGATTGCCGAAGGAGGGACGGTCCCTGACTCCTGACCAGGCTCCGACCCATGATCCAGCCGACCGTCGGTCCAGCACCGACCGACGATCCTGCCGGCCGTCGACCCAGTGCCGATCATGGTGGATACACCGGTCATCCCCGAGCTTCCATCAGTCGAAGAGATTGACTCCGAAGGATGATCGCGGCCTTATCTTCCTTTGTTGTTTTTGTTTTTCTTTGCGCACTTGTAACCGGGCTTCGGCCCGATTTTGTAGTCAAATGAACTTAAGAAATTTTGTTTCCTTTTCGACTTCCTTTTCTTGCCTGTCGGGATGTACTTGTAATCGTGGGGTCATAAGGTCGGAGAGCCGCAGTCTTGACGTGCCGCATTAGGACACCCAACGTCATCCCGAGTCGTTAGTCGAGATAGTCGGTGGTGCGGTATAGGGTAAGCAAGACGAACCCCGACCACTGATCGCCGTCTTAAGACCTGGACCGAACGTCCGTCGTTAGGTCGTAAACCGAATGCCAGAGTCGAACGTACGTCGTCCTGGCATGAGTCGGGGGTCGACCGACTTCCAGGCACGAGTCGCTGAGTCGGTCGTGCGGCGGAGTCGAAGGTCGTTCGTGGGGAAGAAAGTCGACCGACTTTCGGGTGCACCCCGATGACCCTAATGTCGTCCGATGCGATCGTCGGACTGCGTCTGGTACATCGTCGCACGCAGTCGACGTGTCTGGTCGGGAAAGCGATGGCAAGTCGAGTTTCCCTTACCCAGACTTAGGTCGGGCACTTGTGTAGCACCGTGTGATAAACGGTGGTAAGCCGAATACCCTTCGACCGGCCTCGACCCGGTCGGTAAGTCACGAACGCGGTGTTGGTTGCGTTGGCGCTTTTGCCTTTCCCGACCGGAGCGGGGTCGGCGAGTCGGCCGATCGTTCTGCCCGAACGTTCTAGCCGAAAGTTTTAGATGTAGAAGGAGTGTAACTCCCATTTTCGCAGGTGCGTCGGTCCTTTAAGTTCGACGCATCGTTGGCGGTCAGTCCGACGGCCCGCAGTAGAACGTTAAGTCCGTGTTGGGACGTCGGAGGCTCGCATTCCTTGGTGAGCGCGAACCACAGTCGAAGGGTCGAAATTCAGACTCCGAAGTTTAAACTGAGTTCATTCCAAATGGGGGAGGTACAGAGTTCACTGATAGTACAACCTCAGATTGTCGGCGTTCCAGGTCCGGGGAATGGGTTTCCTTCCAGGGTTTCCAGTCGGTAAGCTCTCGGTCCGTAGGTGTCGGCTACCTTGTAGGGTCCCTCCCAGTTCGGGGATAATTTTCCTGATCCAAGGGTTTTGAGACCTCCGCCTTTCTCAAGAAGGTCTCAGGTCGGAAGAGCTTCGGTTTTACCCTGGCGTTGTAATATCGGGCCACCTTTTGTCGGTAAGAAGCCATACGAAGTTGTGCCTCGCATCGGAGCTCGGGTAAGAGGTCCAAGTCGGCCCTCCGACACTCGGAGTTATCCGGCTCACAATATTGCTTGACCCTAGTTGATGGCAATCCGATCTCCAGCGGGATCATGGCTTCCGTTCCATAGGCCAAGCTGAAAGGTGATTCTCCGATCGGGATACGGGGTGTCGTCCGGTACGCCCATAGGACGGAGTTCAGCTCTTCGACCCAGAGGCCCTTGGCTTCATTCAGTCGGATTTTGAACCCATGCAATATGGTCCAGTTGGTCACCTCGACCTCGCCGTTGGACTGTGGATGCCCGATCGAGGTTAGTCGGTGCGTGATTTGAAATCTGACGCAGAAGTCTCTGAAGTCCTGGTTGTCAAACTGTCGCCCATTATCGGTAATGGATGGTGTTTGACAGTCCGAACCGAAAGATGATGGACTTCTGTACGAAGTCTTCCATCTTCCGCTCAGTGATTTGTGCTAAGGGTTCGGCTTCCACCCATTTAGTAAAGTAGTCGATCGCGACGACGATAAATTTCCATTGTCCGGATGCCGGGGGAAAAGGTCCGAGTATGTCGATTCCCCACTAGGTGAAGGGCCACGGGGCGATAACCGGAGCAAGCTGGCTGGCGGGTCGGTGTTGTACGTTGGCATACCTTTGGCATGGTTCGCACCTCCGAACCAATTCAGCAGCATCCTTCTTTATAGTGGGCCAGTAGTAGCCCTGTCGCAGAACTTTGTAAGTCAAGGACTTGCCCCCAAGTGATCGCCACAGATTCCTTCATGCACTTCTCTGAGGGCATAGTCCGCGTCGGTCGGCCCTAGGCACTTCAGCAAGGGAAGGGAAAACGACCTTTTGTATAGTCGGCTGTCGATCATCACATATTGGGAAGCCGCCACCGGAGTCGCTTGGCTTCTGCAGGGTCTTCGGGGGTAGATCCGTCGGTTAGGTACTGGAGCGTCGGGTCCATCCAGCTTGGCTCCACCGCCAATTGCAGCACCTCTTCGACCCGATCGACGCTCGGCCGTTCAAGACTTTCCACGAACGTCCGGCCCAAGGCGACGTAGTCGGATGTCGCGAGCCTGGAGAGCGCGTCGGCCCGAGAATTTTCTGCCCTGGGGATGTGGAAGATTTCGAAGTACTTGAAGGGTGCCATGAGATCTTTTACTTTTTGGTGGTACTTGGTCATGGTCGGATCTCGCACCTCAAACTCGCCTTGGATTTGCCCAACGATCAATTGAGAGTCGGAGAAAACTTTGAGTCGGTCGACCCCGAGCCCCAATGCAACTTCAAGCCGACGATGAGTGCCTCATATTCGGCCTGATTGTTGGTGGCCTTGAAGTCGAATCGGAGGGCATGTTCGGTAACCACTCCCTCCGAATTGGTGAGCAGGAAATCGGCCCCACTCCCTCGAGCGTTGGAGGCTCTGTCGATGTGCAACACCCAGGCCGAATCGGGGTCGCAGTCGGAGGTCCCGACCTCCGCGAGGCTTCTCTCCTTCTTGGTGTCCGGATGTCGCATATCGACGATGGCCCTGATCTTCTCGGGGTTAGCCTCGATTCTCCGTTGCCAGATGAGGAATCCTAGGAACTTCCCCGAGGTCACTCCGAAGGCGCACTTGCTCGGGTTCAGCTTCATCTGGTGTCGTCGCAGAGTGCGGAAGGTTTCTTCGAGATCCCGGACATGATCCGAAATTCGCGCACTCTTTACCAGCATGTCCTCGACATACACTTCCATGTTGCACCCGATCTGATCTTTAAAAACCTTATTGACCAGTCGTTGGTAGGTGGCGCCAGCATTCTTCAGTCCAAACGGCATTACTCTGTAGCAGTAGAGGCCCTTGGCAGTTACAAAGGCGGTGTGTTCCTCATCTTCGGGTGCCATCCGGATCTGGTTGTACCCTGCGAAGGCGTCCATAAAGCTGAGCAGTCGATAACCGGACGTCGCATCCACCAGCTGATCGATCTTCGAAAGTGGGAAGCTGTCCTTCGGACAGGCCCGATTCAAGTCGGTGTAGTCGATGCAGATCCTCCACTTCCCGCTAGCTTTTTCACCATTACGACGTTGGCGAGCCAATCGGGATAAGTAGTCTCCCTGATGAAGCCTGCCTCGAGTAGCTTATCCACCTCCTCGTCGATGGCCTTCTGTCTTTCTGGAGTGAAAGATCTTTTCTTCTGCCTTACCGGCCTCATTGCTGGGTCGATGTTGAGTCGGTGGGTCATCGTCTCTGAGGGAATTCCCGGCATATCCACCGCCGACCAAGCGAATACGTCGGTATTTGCCCTCAGTAGTTCTGCCAAATGCCGTCGCTCGGGGTCGGGTAACTGAGACCCCGACCCACACTTTTTGGTCGGGGTTTCCCGCTATCGCGATGGAAACGAGCTGTTTCGACCGGCTCGCCCCGCTCTTTTTCCTCCCGTTGGTCCAGCTTATCGACCGTCAGGGGACCCTTCGATTCGTTACTTTGAGCAGAGATCTGAAAGCATCGACGAGCGAGGTGTTGATCTCCGCACATCTCCTCGATGCCGTTTTTGGTCAGGAACCGAACCAGGAGATGATACGTCGAAACTATCGCCTTGAGGGCGTTCAGTCCGGGTCTTCCAAGTATGGCGTTGTAGGCCGAGGGCACTTGGACGACCGCAAAAGTCAGATGGACTGTGCTCTGTCGTGGCTCGGCTCCAGCCGTCACGGGCAGGGTGACCTCTCCTTCCACCGCGACAGCATCTCCAGCGAAACCTATTAGGGGCGTAGAGACTCTCTTGAGTCGGTCGGCCGACAGTCGCATCCAGGAGAAGGTCGAGTAAAACAGAACATTCGTTGAACTTCCATTATTTACAAAAAAAAATTTCACATCGTAATTCGCTATCGTTGTCGAGACAACAACAGCGTCATCATGGGAGGTTTGGATGCCCCGAATATCTTCTTCTGTGAAAGTAATTACATCGTCCGGGCGTGGCTTCTTCGCTGGCTCTCCTCCAGCAGACATCCCCGGGCCCAGCCGTTTGGAAATCACGTTGATGACCCCAGCTGTAGGTCGATTATCAGTCGCTTCTTGGGTCGGCTGGGGTCGTCGGTCGGCAACTGGTCGGGTCGGCGGGTTCCTCCGAAATTTATCGAGATATCCCCGGCGGATGAGGGCTTCGATCTCATCTTTAAGCTGGATGCATTACTCGGTATTGTGGCCGTGGCCCTGGTGGAATCGACAGTATTTCCGTCGGTCGAGGCCCTTTGCCTTCAAAGGCGGAGGCCATCGCAGGTACTCTTTCCCTTCGATCTTCATCAAAATCTGCGCACGAGGAGCAGAGAGGGGAGTGTAGGAATCATACCTGGGGCGTGCCGGCCTCGGGCTCCGACGTCAGGGCGACCTCTGGTCCCGTCGTGCGGGTGATATCCGACCGTCGGTCGGGGGCCTGTTAGGCACAGTAGGGTCCCGACCCTTCCTCCACTTCTCCTTCGGGCCTTTGGGCTCGATCAGATGCCGGTCGGAAGCTCCCTCGTCTGCACGCATGTACTTGTATGCGCGCTCCAGCAGCTCAGCGTACGTCTGGAGGAGGATTTTGTCCAGGGAGTAGGTGAACCGAGATGCCCTCAGCCCGTGCTTCATGGCCGAGACGGCCATGTCCTCATTGAGGTCCCGAACCTTGAGCGTGGCCGCATTGAATCACGCCACGAAGTGTCGGAGCGTCTCATTTTTCCCTTGTTTAAGAGAGAAAAGGCTGTCCGATGTTCGGGGCGACTTTCGGCTGGTGCTGAAGTGGGTCGTGAAGGAGTGCTCAAGCTGCCCGAAGGAGTGGATACTTTCCGATCGAAGACCGAAGTACCAGGCCCTGGCAGCTTTGCATAGCGTGGCGGGGAAGCCGATGCAAAGGAGAGCGTCGGTTGCCCCCTGGATCGTCATGAGAGCTCTGTAGCTCTCCAGGTGGTCGATCGGATCGGTGGAGCCATCGTAGGACTCCACGTGGGGCATTTTGAACTGACTGGGGATCGACTCATCAAGGATGAGTCGGGAGAGAGATTGGACGGTCTGGAAGTCAACGTCGTTCGAGGACTTCTGCCCGTCCACCTGCAACTGGGCAAGCCGACGATCGATCTCATCGAACCTGCGTTCGTAGTCGTCGATCCGTCGGTGCTGGGAGACCCCAGGAGTAGAGTCTCCAGAGGAGTCCGAGAGAGAGGCGGACGGCATCCACGGTCGCTTCTCCTTCCTTGCTCGTTCCAGTTGGGAAGGGGAGGGCCTCGAGACCGACGGGCGTCACGCCGTGGGCGCTCCTCCTCCTTCCGGTGGGAGCGGAGTGACAGGGGCTCCGGAGAAGGCGACGGCGATCGGTGCGGGCATCGGCGGCTGCTCCTGGAGGGTATTGGACGCGCCGCCGGTTGCTTGCCCGGGGAAGGCGGCAGCCGGATCGGTTGTTGCTGAAGGCTTTTGACCGCATCCGTCAGCACGGTCATCTGCCGAACTATTGCCACGATCTGTGCCTCCGTGGTCACTGCGGGACGCGGAGAGCTGGGCTCTGCCATGGAGGGTGGAGGGGAGGCTTCTTCCCGACGGGAAGAGCGCCTCGCCGATCCAGTGACCCTCGACCGTTGAGCTCTTGTCTTTATCATCTCGAATTTCGTGGGGATAGTGTACCGTTACAAGGACCCGTAACGTCCTGTACGCTGGACTCCCCATCCTAAGCAGGAGAGCCTGCCCCCCTTCCTGGCGCGCCAATCTGTTGCCGCCAATCCCCTGGTCGCCTGGTCGCTGGGGACGAGCACCTGTAAAAGAAAGTCCACGCTGACCGGAGGCAGCTCCGGCGGGGACCCTCCGACGGTCAAGTCAGAGAGGAAACTGGGCAACAGTAAAAAGGAGACAAGGAACTCTACGGGGAGAGAGAGAGAGAGAGCAAGCCTGAGCGTTTTTCCGGAGCCGCCCCCTAGCACTGTTGCCTTCCCCGATTTATAGTTGGAGGTGGTATGGCCTCACCGTCGGTGACGTAGACAACTGGAGAGTTGTCAAATCGCTGGAAGTTGTCACGTCGTTGACAAAGTTGACAGGTCCTAGGAATTAATTCTCGTCCTTAGCAGGACAGCGCCCCAGGCTTCCTGGCAGGGTAATGCCCCCTGGCGTTCGTGCGGCGTTTACTTGATGGGACTGCAGCCCACGCCACTTATCCGGCGTTTAGGAAGGCCTATAGAGGTGGGGCGACAGCCATCCAAACTGATAGTGAGTCGTCGGCGTCCCATCCGATGGGAAGTCGGTGACGGGGGGTCGACCCTCAGGCGATCGGAGGCGACGTGGGGCTGCTAGGCCGATCCTCTCCGATCGGGGCGCAATCGGTAGTCGCTGTCGGTGTCGCATGCGGTCGGTTGGGAGGGTCGATCGGCCGGATGGAGCCGGTCGGCCGAACGGAGTCAGTCGGTCGAACGGAGTCGGTCGGATGGAGTCGGTCGGCCGAACGGAGTCGGTCGGATGGAGTCGGTCGGTCGGATGGAGTCGGTCGGTATATCCCAATACATCCAAAGAATAGGCAGGCTATGGAGGCTTTCTTATGGACAGGAGAGGATAGGGCTAAACAGGGCAGGTGTCTGTTAAATTGGAACTCGGTGTGTCGGCCAAAAGATCTTGGGGGAATGGGAATTACCAACATCAGGACACTTAATAAGGTTTTGTTCTGCAAATGGTGGTGAAAACTATTTGGAAATCCACAAAAGCCATGGACTACATTGGTTTTGGCAAGATACTATCAAAACCGGCCTTTCACTCTGAAGCCACCACATCATCAGCAACTGTCGGTACTCTGGAAGGCAGTCCTAAAGGTTAAAAACCTATTCCAGGCATTAGTGAAATTCCAACTTGGCGATGGATTGAACATTATATTTTGGCATGATTCGTGGCTGTTTCACCAACCCATCATGGATAGGTTCCCTTGTTTGTTTGCGCTTTCGCCCGCAAAGGACATCTCTGTCGCAGAAGCTCATGCTCTTGCACCGGCAATGACTGCTGGCCACTTGCATCTCCAACACACTGTGATCTTGGCCATCAGCAGCTAAGGAAAGAGATGTCAGCAGTAGAAATCTCGGACAAGAAAGATTCAATAGGCTGGAAATGGTTTCCAGATAAGAAATTCTCCACAAAACAATGCTATCATTTCTTACTGGATGGAGGAATTAGGTCTTTTTTTAGTACAATTATATGGAAAATTAGAGTTCCAGAGAAAGTTAAATACTTTACTTTTTCTCTATTTCGAAGACACAATTCAAACTAAATCCAATCTCATCAAGCAAGGGTGGAAAGGTATGGATAGCTGCTCCTTATGTGACTCTTAACTCTGAAACAGTTGATCATCTGTTTCTGCAATGCTCATACTCCAGAATGGTCTGGTCAATACTCTTACAAAATTTCGATCTTAGCGATCTCCCACAAACCCAATTTCTGTGCTATGGAGTGCTTGGCGATCGGACATAAACATGCTTCCTCTGCAGAGTGGACTAGATATTTTGATGACAACAGCTCAATGGACTCTGTGGAAGGAAAGAAACAAAAGATGTTTTGAGTACCAAGCTTATCTACCAAGACCTGTGGCCAAGCAAATAGCAAATCTCTTCAAATCGTGGACAGTTAACACTTGTCTGATGAAAATTGCACTCCAATTCAACTGGTCAGAAACACCATAAATGAACTACTGGAAAGGCTGCAATCCTCACAGCTAACTTTTAGAATTGGCAAATCTGCAGACAGATCTCTGAACACAATCAGCATACTAATATCATTTGTATTAGGATCGGACTAGCTTATCATTTCTGAATGACATTATGTAAGGGAAGTCAGCAGTGGTACGCTTTCCTTCAAACATATATTACTATACTACTGTAATTTTATTTATACTAATGAAATGCCCATTGAGTTAGGTCTTCCCCAACTCATTTGCATCAATATATATATATATATATATTTGAATAGGCCATTAATATAATAAGTTCCATTTCAGGGAGGAGAGCTATGAATCTTGTAATACGACCATTATTACACTGTAACATTATAACTTTCTATCTGGTTGCAGGGAGAAATTTTTCTGGTACACTTTGGCACACGATACCATCCCTCCATTTAGAGACTAGGATTATTATCTTGCGTCGTGACTTTATCGACCCCCTCGATGCAACAAATATTGGTTCTTACTGGCGATTGAAGAATGCCATGACTGCAGAATATACAATTTGTGCAGCATTAATTGCCATGACAAAGTCAGCATGGGCATAGTTCTCCACAAATTGAACAGTCAGCTTATCTCCATCATGAAACTTGAGATTATCCAACAAGAGCTCAACATCACGAACATCGGCGAGCGAGTCACGGCCACCATAGCTGAGGAATAGAGGCAGATTGTTTGGAATGTTTGACATGTTGTAGATTGGAGGAGCGCTCTGCCCATAATTTTCAATGTTAATTTCTCGGTTCTCGAAGTTGTACTTTGTGAGGATGCCCTCTCGAAAAGCTGTGGATTTAAGAGCCAAAAACTGTTAAGACTTTATTATGAGAATAGAAAACTGCAGACAATATGGCTGTCGATCCTAATTAGCATGTTATATGTGATTATATGATATTTCTCTATGATAGTTTGTAGGTTATAGAAACAAATGTCAAAAAATCTGCAATAAGATCTGAGTCAGTTACGGAAAATTGACTTTATGTCATTCACTTTCTTGTTCTTGGGATGGAGTGTTACAACTTTACATATTTCATAATATTACTGAAGAAATCCAATTGATCCAATTATGGTATTATACATATAGTTGTCCACATGTGAGAAAAAGTATAATAAAATTAATTTAAAATATGGACATGGAAATGTCTACTTTGAAGTAGAATCTTCCACTCATCAACCAACATGGCTTCTGACAAAAAAGAAGATCTCAACTTTGATATTAAGTGTTCTTAATTGCATGAAGGTTAAGAAAAAGAGAGCAGAATTCATAATTTCAGGGATATAGACAAAATATCAAATGAAACAGATTTTCGCAATCTGCTTAAGAGTCTTACTTTGTGCCAGGTGCACCATGGTCCTTGTTGCTGTGGATTGCGGTTCATACTGCAAGAACAGCTCGACGGTGGAGGTATTAAGGCAGCAATTGTTCCCTAAGCTCAAAGGTTATATCACAGAAAGAACCATATATTAATTGACATTTTTATCATTTTGACAATCTAGTGTTTGATCAATATGCAAAGAAACAAATCTTATTATCTTGTTGCTTACAACATGGCGGCATCAGATGAATACATACCTGTAATGGATTGCAGAAGATTGTAGCAATCCACTCCTGGTTCACGGCAGAGTGTCTCCAAAAATTGTGCCACTTGTGGTCTATTCTCCTCAGTAAAAAAGAATAGCCCAAGTTAGAAGAACTCAAATCTAGATATCATTAACAAAAGAGATGGAGATTATTGGTGCAATCTTTGGAGAAAAGGCCATTGGATTGGTTATCTATAAGAAGAACACTTTTAGTGTTGTAATTACCCTCTGGGATTGAACTCTGCCACTCCAAGCCATTTAACTATCTGTATGAGAGAAACAACAATCCCTCAGACAACCATACAACTATAGTTACAATAGTAGCAATATTATGGTAACTTACTTGGTCTACAAAAGCTCTAGCTCCAAGAATACCTAGTGGGGTTGTCATGTGAGACAGATAGGCCACTGGGCTTAGCAGTGCTGCTGACATTAGCTTATCCACTAACTTGCCTTCAGAGAATGATGCTAGTGCAATTAGAGTGCCCTGTAACATGAAGAAACAAAATATCACCATAGAAATTGTCTGTAAAATATGTTAAATAAAATTAATGGTGCACAAAACACCTATTGTAACATAGTCGATATAGGGATGCAAATGGCTCTGTTTCAGATGGAACTCGACCTTGTTTTAAACCAAAAATTATGCGCTATTACCGTAAAATTTGAACCTAGATGCATCACATTTTGCAAGTGGTTTAAGTTTAGTTGATCAAGCTGATTATTTCTATGTGATTACTGGTTGACTGGGTTGAACATGGACCTAAATGATTCTGATTTCCTGAATCTTATCTAATTTTGATACAATATGTTTGGTCCCATTTAGCACTTAAGCTGTCTTAGTCCAGTTGCTTGTCAAGCATGGTGGAGACAGAAAACAAAGTAGCAATGATTATTCAAGATGGTTTGGACGTGTACAACTGAATGAATGATCATAAAAAAGAAGATGGAGACCGACCGAAGAAATGTTTGATAAAGGCATAAGAAAATTTACCAAGGAATGACCAACATAATGCAACTTCTGGCCAGTCTGCTGATACACAAAATCGAAAGTAGCAGGGAGATCATGAGTGACCAGCTCATCCCAAGACCAATGCCAGTATGCCTGTTCAATAATCCATCCTTTCTTCTGTAATCGATCTTAAATAAGACAAGCCATAATTTGAAAAAAACAGTACTAATGTATTTTGATTCAAATAAATCAATAATATATATATATATATATATATATCTTATTATTATTATTATTATTTTTCAGAGTAAGAAATGCTAATGAACCGGGTTGGATGGAGCAAGGGAAACATGGCGACGGCTCCACTTAGTTCCCCTAGTGTTTGCAATCCATACATCAAATCCATTGTCAGCTAAAATGTATGCAAGTGATTCTTCAGGAGGGTTTAGTATCCATGTCGCGCCGTCCTGCCATTATGGACAAATGAGTTAAACGACTAAGAATTTTGGTTAATGATCTCAATAAATTCTTGACACGAGATTTTGTATTGATACAAATCGTAATCAAATTATTATGAGTACATATTTAGATAGCCAGCAGATAGATGAAATTGAAATTATGCTGTTATATGATTCATAAGAACTCTTGCTTCACTATATCACAGGGAAAAACTATGGAACAAAAGATTGTTCCCAAAATTGGCATGTTTTGTCGGAAATATTACCAATGGAATGAGCCTTAGCTGCTAGGCATGCCCCAAATCCGATTGCCATTAGCAGGTCTTTTCTATTCATACTCTCTTCAAGCCCCAAAAAAAAATCAAGTATATAGACATTTCAACATGCAGTATTTCTTTTCCTTTTTGTACTTGTTGAAGCTCTGATGCTACTGTTATATTTATCTTAAGTTAATAATTGACATCATTTATGCCAATTAGATCCATGGATCAAATCCACTGGATCCACAGATCGTCCGTTGTAGGGTATGTGTGATTGGAGGAAATATTGTTCTGAAATGAGAATGAAATGAGTGATTTCTTTGATTGAAGAAAACCCCGTCCATTCTAATTCGAGGGGATAGAATGCTCCAACGTCACAAAATTCAATTCAGATTCTCACCAAATATTCAAATATTATTTCAATTTTAGCCACAAACCAAACACATGGGAAAATATGATCATTCTAACTCCAACCGCGAGTCAAATGCATCTAGTATGCCGTATATAAGGCTCCAAACGCATGATTGAAGGCTTAGGATTAGAGATGGCAACGGACCGGATATGCATCGGATCGATCGATATCCGTATCTATCCCGTCAGCAAAAAATTCATATCTATACTCGCTCCATACCCATCTCGAATTTAGTTGGATTAGATCGAGCTCCAAGAATAAATTGGATTGGATCGGATCGGATATATCTGAAATTTCTATATAATCTTTTTAAAAAATTCTGTAATACAATAGAGCCCTATAAATTAAAAATTTTGTAATCTAAGAAGAACCATTTCAATTAAAAATCTCCAATCCTATAAAATATCATGCTTCTACCAAGATTAATTAAGCTTTCAAAACCTTAAGGAACCAACTCACATCGCCGCAACATGAACAGAATCCCATATACTTGAGGCAAGAAACCCAATCAAAACCTCGAAAACCCCTCTAATCTCTTTCAAGTGCTCTTCTTTCCCATATATTTTTGAAAAAAATAATAAAATAAAAAATAAAATAAAATAAAAAATAATCTATGTAGAAAAATTATCTCTTAAATTTTTTTTATATATTTTTAAATTCAAATTAGATACCTAATGAATCGGATCAAATTAAAATGTGAATTTGAGTAACGTCCTTGCTGCTTACCTGTGCTCACGATGAAAGACGAGATTAGCAAATAGTGATACAATAAGAGATACATCAAATCGTACAATCTCATGCCACGTGTTGGGTTTATATAGTGGTGATATACCGTCTAAATTCTCGTGCCAATCGAGCACCCAGCAGTCCAGATTCCAAGATTGGGACCCCACCTTTTTCTTCATAGTCCACCAACTCCAGCAAAAGAAGGAAACAACCGAAAATTACGCCCAAAAAGCTCCTTCCACTCCATTGATGGTACGAACTTTGATCATCGTCACTCATGTTGTCGAGAACTCGGACTTTTCCCTTGCGGGGACATAGTTTAAGTTGCAGATGCATGCCTTTTTTTTTTCCTTATAATAATGGAGGCTAAAATGGAGCCATCCGAGTTTTATTAAAAAAGAATGCATACCAGTTTAGAAATAGTTCATAACTAGATGATGGGATATCCAATAAATTATTCAATGTGGACGTGGGGATGGCCAAAAACGTGAGTAAAACTTTGGAATGGCAAAAGGAAAAATAAATATTATTCAAACTCAAGTTTTAACGCCCGTCTACCCGAGTTTCTGCTGTTGTGACCCTTGACTCTGCCAGTTCTATCCATTTAAAAGTAAGAGCCAATTAATAGCCACCAAACAAGGAGGAAAAAGTACATTGAACAAAGATCAACTGCTAATTTGATGTATATAGGTGCAACTAAAAGAAAAGGTAATGATCAATATGCATCAGCATTAGTATCTAAAAAGATGGGAATATCTCTACTGCATCATATAGATATGAACTATGATAACAGGAAAAGATCCTCTTCAGCATTAGCTTGCTTCAGACAATCCTCGCAGCTTTGGAAATTGGTAGCCGCCTTTAATGGGTCCAAAAAAGGAGAGCAGCCCATGAGCATCCAACTTATTATTTATATCTTCTTAGATCATGTGCCACCTTATTCTTTATATGGAGGAGTACTCTTATTTTGGATCCTACATCTGACTCCATATTATCTCATCCATTTGCAAGTTAAGGGTAAAGTTAGATATACATTATAAGATGAAGGGTGAGGACCACTTTCGGCTTTGATGCTGCTTTTCTTTGCAAGATCCGTCATCGTCTTTTGGTATGGCAAGGGGCAGTCTAAGTTGGCTGATTACTTCAGTAGAATTTTCTTTGTAAAAGAGGTTAAGGATATTCTCCTATAAAATGTGCACCGGAGTTAAAGTTGAATGATTAATTGGGACCCATTTAGTTGGCATCTACCAATTGCTACCATCTTGATGCATGACACGTTTTAATCATTACTATCATAGATGACATGATGGGTCTTCTTCATCACATATTTTAAACAAATAAATCAATGGAGAATTGAACCTTCAAGATTTCCCTATACACATCCCTGAAAGAGAGAGCATACCAAAAGAGGGGAGGGGGACAAAGAGAGAGCATAAAAATGTACTATTTCTTAGCAAGTTCGATGCATCATTATATTATAATATGAAGACCAATGCGGGCTTATAAGGACAGAGAATCTAAAATTAAAGTAGATGAAATTAAGTGCTTTCATGCATCAAAACCCATACCATGAGTACCCCATGTTGTAGCAGTACAGGCTTCCTCCTCCCTTCACCACCTCCAATTCTACCCACTGGGATCCTCTGCATGCTGAGTATGTATCCATCTTCTGTTGTCACCTGAAGGAAAAGAGAAAAGGAGTTCATAACCATGCAAAATTATACAAAAAATTAGGGAATTTGGAATCACTACCTCATGTTCTTCACATTTGTAGCCTCGTGGGATGATAACTGAAGTGCATGCCCGGCCATCTCCTGTGGTGGAACGGCGGTGTCGACATGGTCGATCGTTTGGAGCTCTTGCCGGTACAAGACACGAGCTTCGATGAGCTCCAATTGGAAGACAAGGAGGAGGAGGACGGAGATCATAGCACATGCCAAGCCATGAGAGCCCATGTTGATAAAGCTTGGCTTGTGCTATGATTAGTAGTGGGAGTGACATCTAGCTAAGAGAGATGGGGTGGCCTTTTATAACAGAAAGAAGAAGAGGGGGAGAAACAGATAGCGAAGTGTGAAAGCAAGGAAAAGGTAAGCATTTCTTGGCTTTTCTCCATGAGATAACGGATCCAAACGCCACCTTAAAGTGTGTGCATCTTTTCATGTTCGGTTTTAGCGTGGTACTGCACGGGATGGGGTCTTTTCCTTTTGATGTTTTAATTTATTTGGAGAAGAGTATTAATGCAAGTATGGGAGACGATTGGGTGAGAACAAGCACTGAAAACATCAATTGTAATAGAAAAATCATTCTATTTGCGATTATTACATACACGGTGCATTGTCTTGCCAATCTTTTTAAGGAAACAGTAAATGTATAAAACCTTCAAATATTTTATAATATTTTCTTGCAGCAATCAACTTTTGGGGGCTATATATCCTATCATGAATGGCTGGGAACTGGGAAGCTTGTTAGAGATAGCACACATTAGCCTTGATGGGCCATAAACTTCACCTGCTCATGTCTTATGCCTTACTACTTGTTCGGGGGATAATTTGTAATTCAGATCGAAGACATGAGCCAGAAAAAAGATATGTGATAAAATGTACAGGACCAACACCACAATATTGTTGGAGATGAATGTGTCCTAATGATCCTTATTTCCGACGATCTCCCTAAGCAAAACATTAGATTTCAGCTGGTCCGGACTTCGGCTTGTAACCAAGACTCCACCAACCAATCCCAATCCCCATAGCGAGCTAACATCTGAATAGATCGATTTCAGACTTCGACAGTAGATATACTTCAGACCCCACTGATCTTTATTCCAGTGAACACAACTGGCCCCGACTACCTCCTTCCTTCAGTGCCTATATTCATCAAACCGCTCTGAAGCCTCCTTAACCAAAATCGGTCCAATCATACTTGCGCTCTCATTTCAAATTCAAAAATATCTGTGACACCATAGCTAGCCGAAATAGATAAAGTAAGTGTAACAACCCAGTCCCGAAGATCTATGATGAAAATCTTACCATATCATGTCTAAATCGGCCAAACAACCTATCCAAAATGGTTTTTCAATCCTAACCTACCAAATGGTCTACAGGAGACCTCCAAGGTACGTGTATAATTTCTTCCAAAATGCTTCTTCTCCTCTATTTTCTAAGATCTGACTTGAACATCGGAGGATCGCCATTGGAGCCAACTCCGGTCAGGACTTGTCTTGCAAGTTGCTCTCCCGAAAGGATGCACCATCGCTCCAGTCAATTCGATCGAGAGCCAAATTTTAGTGGCAACAGATTGGTGCTAGAGAAAGGCCCCTGATCTGATTTTGAGGAGCAAGAGATTGAGACCATGGCCCCATGCAAAGCAACTTCTCGACGATCCAATGCCACCACCTCCCGATTGACGGAGATCACGGCCAATCATCAAGCCCAGGCGCAATTGCCAAAGATTCCTCAATCGCCTCCATAGCTGATAATGACCATCAGCATGAAGCAGTTCAACCTACAATTTCAGTAGGTGCAGAACTTGACCACTGCCATCTAGGTGATGCATAGATTAATGCCACACTGACGACAGCAGCAATGTAGCCGACCAATGCTGCACCGATGGTGGAGCCATGATCAGCCAACCCTATGCAACAACCTACACCGCCACCACAGGAGCGACTGCAGATTCTCCTGTAGAGCCCTGAGTGGGGGAGGCAGACTCACTATAGCTGGCCTCGAGACCCAAAGCGAAGAAGGTGGCGATCTTCGAGACTCTATTCTAAGCAGGACTCAACCCCTAACCAGCGATCTCTTCCATAATGTTTGGGGACCGCATTGCCCGAGATGCGGTTATCAACCGCAAACTCCGAAAGATGAATGAGCGGATTGAAGCAATCCACAACCAAGCTCCAATACAAGATGAGGGATACAACACTGATCCACCATTTAGCATTTGGATCGTACAAGAGCCGCTCCCCAATAACTTTAAGGTGCTGCAAATGGAGAGCTACTATGGGATTACCGATCTCGTGGACCATCTGGAAGGCTTCAAAACTATAATGCTCTTTCATGGAGCTACCAACACTGCCCTCTATTGAGCTTTTTCATCTACTTTAAAGGGCATAGCTCAGTATTGGTATTCAAGCCTAAAGTCATGGATGATCCACTCATTTGACCAAATGAGTTGCTTGTTCGTGGATCACTTCATCAGCAGTAGGAGGCAGTGGAAAGAATCAAACTCTCTGGTCAATATCAAGCAGAAGGAGGAAGAATCAATCCGATTCTATCTTAGTCACTTCAATACGGCTATATTGGAGATCCGCGATCTAGATTAATCGATCGCCATGACTGTCCTGAAGAGCGGGCTTCTATAGAACGATCTTTTGTATTCTCTAGAGAAGACCTACCCTCGCAAATTCGTCGATATGTTAGCTCGAATGAAGAAGTATACACGAGCCGATGAAGCATTTGAAGATGAGCCCATGATAGATGTGGCTACCAGAGAGAAGAAGAAAGAAGAGGAGATGAAGTCTCCACCAAGGAACTAGCAGCGTTCTCGCTCTCCACCCAAAAGTTAGAGATCCCGAACTCCCCCATAAAATCACCAACAAAAGAATTCTTTTAGAGGGGAGAGATGTGTGTCTCCATCTAGAAGGTTTATAAACTACACGCTACTGAACGCTGCCTAAACGCAAGTGTTGATGGAGATTAAGGATTGGATCCCTCGTGTAAGGAAGTTGCGGTCTCATCCAGATCAGCAAAATCCTAACAAATACTGTCTCTACCACTGCGACCACAGCTACAAGACCGAAGACCATCTTCAACTTCGAGATGAAATCGAGGAGCTTATACAATGTGGGTGCTTAGATCGGTTCATCAGACGTTGGCAAGAGCAGTCGGAAGAATGACGGAGGCCGCCTCACCAACCAGAACAGCGGCATAGAGAATCCTTCAGAAATCGACCTCCTATCAAAGTAATAAACACAATAATTGGAGGACACCAAGCTGAGCAGAAGAGTCAGCCGAACCTATCAAGAAGCAGAAAACTAAAGAATCCATTGCCTTCACTAAAGAAGATGCTCAAGGAGTTCTGTTCCATATAATGATATGATGGTTGTATTTCTAAATATTGCAAACTATGATGTACGTCGTATTTTGATTGATAATAAAAGTTTGGTAAACGTGTTATTTTATGATACTTTCTCCTGAATGGACATTCCTCCTGAGCGGTTAGGGTGATTAGACTCACCTCTTGTGGGATTTACTGGAGATGCAGTATATGTTGAAAAAGTCATTACCCTCCCCATAGTCGTCGAACGATCTCCCCAACGATCCAAGACTCAAATTGATTTCTCGTGGTTCGGGCACCATCAGCCCTATAATGCCATCCTCGAACGTCTAAGCTCAACGCATTTCGAGCTATGGTGTCCACCTATCACCTGAAGATGAAATTCCCAACTAAGTTCGAAGTTGGCGAAGTCAGAAGAGATCAGGCTCTGGCGTAACAGTGCTACACTATCGCACTTCATGGCATGGAGCCCTCAGAAGTCTATCTGGTTGACGAACTGGACACCCAGGATGAACTAATCGAAGAACATGGGATGCCGGCAGAGGACCTTGAGACGATCCCACTGAATGATGACAATCAGGAGCACACTATCCAGATCGGATCGAACCTCAATCAAGTAACCAAAAAATATCTCATCTTCTTTTTGCAGAAAAATACAGATGTGTTTGCCTAACCCTAGCTGATATGCCAGATATCGAGAGATAATGCATCGGTTAAGCATCAATCTGAACTATCGGCCCATTAAATAGAAGAAAAGAAGCTTTACTCCCAAACGATAGAAGGCAATAGCTGAAGAGATGGACAAATTACTCGATGCAGGCTTCGTTTGGGAAATAACCTATCCAAGCTAGATCATAAATATGATCCTGATGAAAAAGAAGAATGGCAAGTGGCGAATCTGTATCAACTTCACTGACCTCAACAAAGCATGTCCGAAGGATAACTATCCTCTACCTTCGATCGATCAGCTAGTGGATGCCACTTCGGGATATGAACTCCTCACTTTCATGGGTATCTTTTTTGGATACAATCAAATTTGGATAGCACCCAAAGACGAAGAGAAAATCATTTTTGTTACTAATCAAGACCTCCTCTGTTATAAGGTCATACCTTTTGGTCTAAAAAATGCAAGTACAACTTATCAGCATCTTGTGAATAAAATTTTCAAGGATCAGATTGGATGGAATATGAAGGTCTACGTGAACGATATGCTTGTCAAAAGCAGAACCTCATGAACCCACTTTAAGGACCTCGAAGAGACCTTCATCACTCTAAAGAAGTATTAGATGAAGCTGAATCCAGTTACGTGTGCCTTCGAAGTTACTTTGGACAAGTTCCTAGGCTTCATAGTATCCAGTCGGATGGTAGAAGCCAATCCTGAGAAGATCCGAGCCATACAAGAGATGGACCGTCTAAGAATATAAAAAAAGTACAGCATCTCACAGACAGAGTGGCGGTATTGAACTGGTTTGTTTCTAGACCAGCTGAATGCTATCTTTTATTTTTTCAGACCCTAAAACAACTAAAGAACTTTCGATGGATCGAAGATTGCCGGTGCGTCTTTTCGGAATTATAAAATTATCTCAGTTCTGCACCACTCCTCAGCAAGTCAAAGTTTGATGTAGAACTTTACTTATACCTGACGGTCTCACCAGCTACCATAAGCACGCTATTGGTCCATAAGCAGGATAAAGTTCAAAGGCTAATCAACTATATCAGCCAGATCTTGTATGATGCAGAGACCAGATATACTAGACTGGAGAAGCTAATCTTCGCCCTCATTATTACAATCTAAAAGCTTCAATCCTACTTCCAAGCGCATCCCATTGCAGTGCTAACTGATCAACCGCTCAAGATAGTTTTGCATCAGCCTGATACTTCTGGGTGATTGGCGAAATGGGTGATTAAACTTATAGAATTTGAGGTAAAGTTCTAACCTCGGCCTCCTATTGAAGCTCGATTCCAGCTGGTCCAGACTTCGGCTCATAACCAAGACTCCACCAATCGATCCTAGTCCCCACAGTGGGCTAACATCTGAACATGTTGACTTGAGACTTCGATGGTAAATATACTTCAAACCCCACCGATCTCTATTCTAGTGAACATAGCTAGCCTTGGCCACCTCCTCAATGAAAACCGGTCCGATCCTACTTACACCCTCATTTTAAATTCAAAAGTGCCTGCGACACCACAGCTGACTCCAAAATAAATAAGGCAAGCATAACTATCCAATCCCAAAGATCTTGAATGAAAATTTTACCATATCACATCCAAATCATCCAGACAACCTGTTCAAAATGGCTTTTCAGTCCAAACTTACAAAAATGGCGCCTACAAGGGACCCCCTAGGTACACGTACAATTTTTTCCAAAAATGCTAATTTTCTCTATTTCCTGATATCTGACTTAAGCATTGGAAAATCCCACCGAAGTCAATTTCAGGCAAGATTTGTCTTGTAGGATGCTCTCTTGGGAGGATACGCCGCACTCCAGTCAATCCGATTGAGAGCCGGATTTCAACGGCAATACTACTCTACATTCGAATCTAGCTATCCTTTTGAAATGTTCATCTAAGCCCATCACAGTTTGAAAGAACTGAACATATGATTCCACGTTAAAGGCCAATGCCAAAACACTCAAACCAACTCAATTTTTTTGAGGGAACAAACCAACTTCCTTTGCTAGCACTAGCACATAAGACAACCGACTTGCTATGTGGATTAGTTGGCATCAAACTAGGTTCCTTCTTCTACTACCAAAAAAAAAAACTAGGTCCTTCTTTGGTATCTTTCCTCCCTCCTTCCTATACTTTGACTAAGTAGACATCCTTTTTGTATCTCACTGCCCGGATGAGATGATGAACCTCTGTTCCTTTTTCTCCTCAGAGAACCATCTTCCATTTGTCGAACTTTCAATTAATTGATCAACTTGTCCTAATTATTTTCCACCTTTTCTCATTGCTACGCTACAAAACAGGTAGTAGATCAAGATCAAAACATCTCTTACCAGA
>NC_025999.2:76324191-76361022 GCF_000442705.2 Elaeis guineensis
TAAGAAATTGATGAATTTAAGATGATAAGCTTAATTTTGAAATTATGATGAATTGAAATTTTATATATGATGATAGTATGATTATGATTTTATGAATTTACATATTGATTTTGTTATTATCAGTAAACCGACATGTACAGTATTATTGCCTGATTTATTCAGTAAAGGTATACACTGCTTACTGGGCTATTTAGCTCATGATGAATTTTATATTTTTCTTTACAGATCCAGAAAATTAGCATGATGCGGGATTTCGGTTGGGAGAGCGATTAGAGATGGAGTTAGTCCATTTGATTTAGAATTTTTTCAGAATTGATTCAAGACTTTTATTTTAAGTGTTGACTTTGCCAGACAATTATTTTTCTTTTGGATACTGAGTTTTGATTTGTTATTTGAACTAAGATTTGATTGTTAAAATTAAAAAATTATTTAACTTTATGTATAAGATATCATGATGAGATGTCTTGCATGCTTATGGAAAAAGTTTCTATGAGTATGCGGCGGTTGCCATGACCCCTCGATTCACAATCTCGAGTCGGGGGCGTGACAATTTATATGGTATCAGAGCATAAGTAGATAGATAAAAATATGTAGAATAGAATGAGCGAGTGATGGGTAGATATTAGGAAATTTGAGAGGTTAATTATAATGATTATGATCTGATCTGTCTCAAGTAAGTTTTATTAACTTTATTAAGGATAAGTTTATTCTCAAATTTGTCATCGGTCAATATGCCTCCACGACGAACGAAGAATACTCAAGGAGCGGTAGGAGGGACATCAATCCACTTGGTGATAATACTCTCCAATTGAATAGCGGCACATCTCAGCAGGAGGGAATCATTGATCCTACTGGAAATACTCCGACAGTACAGGAGGAGCCGAACATGACTCAACTAATGCAAACTCTGATCGGAGTAGTTCAAACACAGCAACAGTTACTTCAACAACAACATGCACAGCCACGTCAGCATCTTCCACCGATACCTGAACATGGAGAACATCCGATGCAGAGAAACAATATCGTCGAGTTTAAGAAGCTAGCCCCTCCAGCCTTCAAAGGGACCATCGAGCCACTGGAAGCAGATAACTGGATTATAAAAATGGAGAAGGCATTCACCGTGCAAGAATGTCACGATGAAGAGAAGATCCACTACACAGCATATCTGTTACAAGATGAGGCATACAACTGGTGGCGTATACTTGAACAAAAATATAAACATGATAGGATACCACTCACTTGGGAGAGATTTCGAGATGAATTCTTTGACAAGTACTTTCCTCGAAGTGTCAGAATACAGAAAGAGCAGGAGTTCATTCATCTGAAACAGGGGAATAGATCCGTTGCAGAATATGAAGCTAAATTCATGGAGTTAGCCAAGTTTGTTCCAAGATTAGTTGAGATTGAGCAAGACAGAGTATATAAATTTGAAATGAGACTGAAGACAGAAATTCGAAAATAAGTTGTACCCTATGAGTTAACTACTTATGTCTCAGTTGTGAATAAAGCTCTAATAATTGAGAGGAAAGTTAATGAAGCACATGCGGAGAGAGAACGGAATCAGAAGAAGAGAAATAAGTTTGGTGAAACTCAAGGACGAAATCAGAACAATAAGGATCCAGCAAAGAAGCCAGCAAATGATAAGAATCGTCAGAATGAGACAGCTAGATGTTCGAGATGTGGCCGAAAAGAGCATAAGTCTTCTAATTGCCCATGGAATACTGATTCTTATTTTAGCTGTGGACAGAAAGGATACAAAATTATAGATTGCCCCTAGAGGAATGAGAATAGACCCACACAAACAAAGGATGGAGGTCAAAGGCCGAAAACTCAATGAAGAATCTATGCACTCACACAACAGGATGCTCAGGCCTCTAATACTATGGTGACAGGTATCATTCCTGTATCTGATATTTATGCTTCAGTTTTGTTTGATTCTGGTGCTACACACTCCTTTATATCTACTATTTTTATTAGACAACATGATATAGTATGTGAACCTATGAAAATCAAATTATATATTGAGACACCAGTAGGTGGTATTTTGAGTACCGAAAGTGTATGCAAATCATGTAGTATCAGAATAGGAGAAAGAGAATTACCGACAGATTTGGTGGTCCTAGATATGCATGATTTCGATGTCATTCTAGGAATGAATTGGTTTGCTACTTATCATGCCTCTGTGAATTATCATGGAAAGAGAGTGAACTTCCAAATACCGAAAGAATTAACATTCAATTTTGATAGAAGTACAGGAACCACCCCTCCACGTATTATTTCATTTGTGCAAGCTAGACAGATGCTAAGAAAGGGATATAGAGGTTACCTAGTATTAATAAAGAATAAAGAACATAATGAATTAAAGTTACAGGATATTTCTATCGTAAATAAATTTTCGGATGTATTCATTGATGATTTAACCGGACTACCACTAGACAGAAAAATTAAATTTACCATTGAGTTGGCACCCAATACCGGTCCGATTTCTAAAGCTCCTTACCGAATGGCTCCTATAGAGTTGAAGGAGTTAAAAGATCAATTATAGGATTTGTTGGATAAAGGTTTTATAAGGCCTAGTGTATCTCCTTGGGGAGCTCCAGTCTTATTTGTGAAGAAGAAAGATGGTAGTTTGAGATTTTGTATCGACTATAGAGAGTTGAATAAGAACACTATCAGAAATAAGTATCCTCTACCTCGAATCGATGATTTGTTTGATCGGTTGCAAGGTGCACAAGTCTTTTCTAAAATTGATCTTCGTTCAGGATATCATCAGTTAAAAATTAAAAATAGAAGACATACCAAAGACTACATTTAGAACTCGTTATGGACATTATGAATTTCTAGTGATGCCATTTGGGTTAACCAATGCTCCAGCGGCCTTTATAGATTTAATGAACAGAATATTCAAATCCTATCTTGATAAGTTTGTTATCGTATTTATTGACGATATCTTGATATATTCAAGAAGCAAATTAGAGCATGAAGAATATTTACGGTGTGTACAACAAATATTGAGGAAAGAAAAGCTTTATACCAAATTTAAGAAGTGTGAATTTTGGTTGGACAAAATAGTCTTTTTAGGACACATCGTGTCTAAAGATGGAATTTCTATGGATCCAACAAAAGTGAAAGCTGTGATGCAGTGTAACAAACCTACAAATATTTTCGAGATTTGAAGCTTTTTAGGAATGGCAGGTTATTACAAACGATTTGTAGAAGGATTCTTCCGTATAGCTGCACCTTTGACTCGTCTTACTCAAAAAGGGGTTAAATTCGAG
This sequence comes from Elaeis guineensis, assembly GCF_000442705.2. NCBI lineage: Eukaryota > Viridiplantae > Streptophyta > Magnoliopsida > Arecales > Arecaceae > Elaeis > Elaeis guineensis. The sequence continues at coordinate 76,327,470 of NC_025999.2, forward strand.
TGGACCAAAGTTTGTGAATAGAATTTTCAAGAGTTAAAACAACGATTAGTTTCAGCCCCTATCCTCACTATACCAACAGGAGATGAAGGATTCACAATATATAGTAATGCATCTAAAATGGGACTCGACAGTGTATTGATACAACATGGTAAGGTAATGGCCTACGCCTCTAGACAATTGAAACCATATGAACAGAATTATCTGACACATGTTTGGAATTAGCTGCAGTGATTTTTGCCCTAAAAATTTGGAGACATCACTTATACGATGCGCAGTGTGAAGTGTTTACTGATCATAAGAGTTTGAAGTATATTTTTACGCAGAAGAAATTAAACATGAGACAGAGAAGGTGGTTAGAATTGTTGAAAGATTATGATTTAACAATTCATTATTATCCCGAAAAAGCTAATGTCGTTGCTGATGCCCTTAGTAGAAAATCCGTGGGGAAATTTGGCGGTTTTAATCACACATCAAAGCCAATTATTGGAGGATATAAGAAAACTGAAATTAAACATCCGAATATATGACTCAACAGTACGATTAGCCAATATGAAGATTTAGCCAACACTCATTGAAAGAATTATAGTTGCCCAGAATGATGATCCACAACTAATGAAAATAAGGGATTCAGTAGAAGCTGGTGTTCAATCTGAATTCAAGATACATGATGATGGTTCATTTGAAGCGAAAATTTAGTGTAGGGGCAAAATGATAATTTTAAAACTTTTTCAAAATTACTATTTTACAGTAAAATTATTAATTAATTTTATTAATTAATACTAATTAATCCTACACTAGGATCTAAATATGATACAATAGCATGCATTTAAATTTGAAATTCAAATTTGAATCAGTAAACATTTTACAGTACTGTGTTTAGAACACATCACCTTTTGCGGGTAGTCGATCACTGCAATCTGATCACCGTCGGGGGCTCTGATCATCACGTCGTAGTCACACAAATGTCTGGCCTTTGTGGATCATCCACACGAAGCTCCCGTCTGATCAGCTCCTCACGAATGCTAGTTCGTGATTTCATCCTTTTGATGGCAGATGTTGATCGAACTCCTTCGATCGATGTGTGCTGACTTCTTGGATGCTCTGGATCATCTGCACAGTTGCTTGAGAGGCTGATGGATCTCTCTCTGAAATTTGGTGGACTCACGACACTCGTGGCACACCAATCTCACTTTTCGAATCCTAGGTAGAAACCCTAGGGTACACACCAAAAACCCTGCGCCCAATTTTCTCTCTTTTCTTTCTTTTTCTCTTGAAGGTTTTGGACCTTCACCTTGCGCAGAAGCCTTCCTCACGCCCCAAAGTTTCTCTCTTAAAATTTCTACGCACGTCCCACCTTTCTCCTCTTTTTAAAACAACGTCGAACGTGTCTTATCCGCGTGAGAGGATAAAGACAAGAGGTTACACATTTGAATTCAAATCAAATTTGAATTCAAACGAAAACCAACTTATCCCTATCCTTTTGGGCGTGAGAAGAGAAGGGGCGTGGATCTTTGTGCGTAGAAAATATTTCATGAGAAACCTTTTCTCGTGTAAGTAATGTGGCACACAAAATGGATAAGGATGAAAGGACAAGTGATAAGTTATCCATTCAAATTCAAACATGCTTTGAATTTGAATGGCTAACTAATTATTTTATCCATCCATATGGCACACAAATGAGAGCGTGGGGAATGGTTTTGCATGAGAAAAATTTCACGAGAAGTTTCTTCTCGTGAATTCAAATGGGTGCAAGGAAGTTGGGTGTCGCAGGGAATTTAAAACAAGGTGGTTTGATTCAAATTGAGCCAACCTAGTTTAAAATAGGTTAAGCACAATTAGACCAGATTAAACCCAACATAATTAGGCTTAATTAGGCTCAATAAAATTCTAATCAAATCAGGAATTAACTAAACCTAACCCCTGATCAAATCAGGGACTAAACCACCTTAGCGATTAGGTCAACATTTAACCTAATCGGGTCAATCCAAACTGAATCCAATTCAATTGGACTTGATCCAAAAATAATTACTCAATCAAATTGAGTTAATTAATGATTAAATCACTAATTAAACCTCTCATAAATATTGAGTCCAAATTCGATGGGCAATCAGGCATCAGAGACCATCGATATGAAACCCTGATCAAAGAGTTCAAATTTCAAATTCAAAATTTGAAATTCAAAATTTTGACCCCGGTACCCAAAATGTGTAGAACTCATGATTAGAGAATCCTAATTCTCAATCATAGAGTCCCAGATAGATAAGACTCATAATCAGCCATCAGATCAGAAAGGAACCTCTAATGTGTGTGACCCCGCAGGTTCGAACCTAAGCCGGTAGCACAGGAACCAATTTCTGTACTAATCGAAGTGACCATCTAGCAATGGTACCCGACGACCGAATAGGTCGAATAATCGCAATCGCAACATTCAGAACCTACATGAATATGGTTACCATATAATTCATCCCTTTTGACCCCTGTGTTTAGGATGACTCAGGGTTAAACTGTCAACCCTGATGATATCATCCGAATCGTGCTCAACTCAATTAGTCTTGTGACTCCTCACTAGAACTATCCTGGCCAAGATTTTGCTAAATTGAAACACGACTGTACACAGCTCCTAAACTAGAGTGGTCAATCCCATCTTGACACATGCACCGACAAGTCAAGTACTTGACTACACCCAGCAACCTTCCGTCACTGAATTAGAAATTCAGGTAGTCCAGTGCCTAAGTGCAGTGAGTTGCTTGCAAGTCACCGTGGTGGTCTCAGGTCGGAGGGACATTTATACCCATATCCCATCGGACCAAATCTTGACAGTAGAAATAGCTCCGGAGTTGGTCACGTTCAGTGCAGATGTACCATTACATCTCACCTGTATGCCATACCAATGTCTCCACACTCTTTGGTTACGAGGACAACCAACCCATATGGCACACAATGACCTATGCTCGATAAACGTTGTCGTCCTTGGTAACAATGTATCATTTGATCGCGAATATGTTTAAGGACTAAGCGACAAATCCTCCTTTGTCGAGTCTAAATAGTCCTAAGGACTTCACCACAACACAGGAGTTCATTAGAAGATGAAACATTTGTGATGAAAAAATATCAAAATAACTTTTATTTATTTATAATTCATGTACTAATACAAAAAGGAGCACAACCGTCAACAGACTGACGATTGACTTTGGGACACTATTCCCAACAATCTCTCACTTGGCCTAAAGCCTATCGGTGCAGTATCTAATACCCATCTTCGACTTGTAGTCGTTGAACTCCTTCACCGCAATGGCTTTAGTGAATGGGTCGGCCAGGTTCTCTTTTCCCATCAATTTTTTAAAGGTCGACATCATCTCGATCCACGATCTCCCGGATGAGATGGTAGCGACGCAGAATATGCTTCGTCCGCTGGTGTGCCTTTGGTTCCTTCGCCTGAGCAATGGCTCCAGAGCTGTCGCAGTAGAGCAGAACTGGACCAACAAGGGAGGGTGCTACTCCGAGCTCGGTGATGAAATTTCTCAGCCACACCGCTTCTTTGGCAGCATCTGATGCAGCAATATACTCCGCCTCGCATACTGAATCAGCCACAGTGTGCTGCTTGGAACTCTTCCAGCAGACAGCCCCACCATTAAGGGTAAAAATAAATCCTGACACACTCTTGCTATCATCGCGATCAGACTGGAAACTAGAGTCTGTAAACCCTATAAGTCTCAAGTCCGATTCACCATATATAAGCCATTGGTCCTTAGTATTTCTTAAATACTTCAGGATGGTTTTAACAACCTTCCAGTGATTCTCTCCTGGATCAGATTGGTATCTACTCACTACCCCTAGTGAGTATGCCACATCTGGTCGTGTACATGTCATGGCGTACATGATAGATCCCACTGCCGAAGCATATGGAATCCTATCCATACGCTCTCTCTCTTGAGGTGTTGTCGGACAATCCCTCTTCGAGAGAGAAATTCCATGGCCTATCGGTAGATAGCCTTTCTTGAAATTTTCCATGCTGAACCTTTTCAGCATAGTATCAATGTACGTGGACTGGGATAAGCCAAGCAACTTTTTGGATCTATCCCTATAGATCCTCATCCCTAGGATGTAGGAAGCTTCTCCCAGATCCTTCATGGAGAACTGTGACGATAGCCAAATCTTTATTTCCTGTAATGCAGGGACATCATTCCCGATTAAGAGAATGTCATCCACATACAATACAAGAAATACTACTACTGGACCATTAGCCCACTTATAAATGCAGGTTCTTCTCCATTCTTAACGAAGCCATACGTTTTGATCATCCTATCAAAATGTATGTTCCAACTCCGAGATGCCTGCTTAAGTCCATAAATGGACCTCTGTAGCTTGCACACCTTAGACTCATCTGTGGATGTGAACCCTTCAGGTTGTATCATATACACCTCTTCATCCAACTCTCCGTTTAGGAAAGCTGTCTTCACATCCATCTGCCAGATTTCATAGTCCAGATGGGCAGCTGTCGCAAGCATAATCCGAATGGATTTGAGCATTGCCACAGGAGAAAACGTCTCGTCATAGTCTATACCATAACGTTGACGATATCCTTGGCAACCAGACGGGCTTTATAGGTCTCCACCTTTCCGTCTGCGCCCCTCTTCCTTTTGAAGACCCATTTACACCCTATGGGTTTTACTCCTTCGGGTGGGTCAACCAATGTCCACACATCATTGACCTTCATGGACTTCATTTCGGATTTCATGGCCTCTAGCCATTTCTCAGAGTCAGGTCTCTGCATTGCATCCATGTAGGTGATCGGATCCTCATCATTTTCATCAAGTTCGACAGGATCACCACTCCGGACCAAGAAACCATAGTATCTGTCCGGTTGATGTGGTACTCTACCAGACCGCCTTAAGGGTGCATAATCAATGGGCTCCGGATCTGATCTAATCAAATCCGGTTCAGGTTCAGTAACATGTGTCAGTTTTTTCCACCTGTCGAACTTCGTCAAGTTCGACTTTAGAGGCAACAGTTCCTTCACTAAGGAACTCCTTTTCTAAAAAGATTGCCTTAAGGCTGACAAACACCTTTTGCTCATCAGCAAGGTAGAAATAATACCCTTTGGTCTTTTTGGATACCCTATAAAATTACACTTGTCAGACCTAGGTCCAAGCTTGTCTGTAATTAAACGTTTAACATAAGCCGGACACCCCCAAATCCTAAGGTGCGAGAGTACTGTCTTACGTCCTATCCATATCTCATATGGCGTTTTGGCTACGACTTACTCGAAACTCTATTTAGAAGGTAACAAGCTGATTCGAGCGCATATCCCCAGAGGGAGATCGGCAGACCAGCAAACTCCATCATGAATCGAACCATGTCTAACAGGGTCCGATTCCTCCTTTCAGACACACCATTATGCTGTGGTGTTCCAGGAGGAGTCCACTGAGAGAGAATCCCATTCTCCCCTAGATACGTCAGAAACTCATTGGAAAGGTATTCACCTCCTCGATCAGATCGAAGAGTTTTAATACACTTCCCAGTTTGTTTTTCTACCTCATTTCGGAATAGTTTAAACATTTCAAATGATTCCGACTTATGCTTCATTAAATAGACATACCCATACCTAGATAGGTCGTCTGTGAAGGTTATGAAGTAGAAAAATCCACCTCTTGCACTTGAGCTCATGGGTCCACATACATCAGAATGTACCAGACCTAAGAGTTCACTGGCTCGCTCACCTTTTCCAGTAAAAGGTGACTTGGTCATCTTCCCAAGAAGACAGGACTCACAGGTTGGAAGTGATTCACAATCACTAACTTCAAGAATTTCTTCTTGAGCCAACCTGTTTATCCTGTTCTTATTGATATGACCTAGCCTACAGTGCCAAAGGTAGACTTCTGACACATTATCTATTCTAGAGCGTTTACCGAATTTTTGAACCACATTAACAGGCTGTGATAGTAAGTAAATTCATTATTTAATTGTCCAACAAATATTGTAACACCATTCAAAATGATATTGCAAATATTTCTTTTTATTAAAAAATCATAACCGTACATGGCCAAAAGCCTACAAAAATAATATTTAATAAAAAACTTGGACAATAGTGACATTCACTCAGAATTACATTACGAGAATTGATTACAAGACTCATGATTCCTAAAGCTAGAACTGGAACTTTGTTTCCATCTCCAACATTCAGGAACCTCTCGCCTTCATCAAATCTCCTACTGACCTGCAGACCCTGCATCGAATTAAAATATGATAAGGGCTTCCGATATCCAATACCCAGGCAGTAGTATCACAAATCGAAAAGTTGCAAGGAGTTATCATATAATTACCTTGCTTCTTCTTTGGCCTGTTCGGGTCCAGGGAGGCAATGTATTGAGGACAGTTCCTCTTCCAATGCCCGTGCTTCTTGCAAAAGAAGCACTCCGCTTGGCTCTGGTCGTGCTTGCGCTTCTTGGTCTGACCCCGTGCTACTGTCCCAGCATGAGATTGCACCTTCTTATTTTTCTTCTTCTTGTTCTTCTTCCCCTTCCCAAAGGGTTGACGACGAGAAGAAGACCCTCCCACTACATTCACCGACTCCTTATGGAGTTGGTGATCCTTCTCAAAGTTCTGCAGCAACCCCAACAATCCGTGGTAGTTTACTGCAGGCTTTGTCATTCGAAAATGAGTAAGGAATGGGAGGAAAGACTTGGGCAAGGAATTAAGGATCGCATCCTTACTGAGCTGCTCGTGCAGAGGAAAGCCCAATTTGCTTAGGCGCTCAATCATCTCGATCATGTACAGTACATGATCAATGACTGAGGCCCCATCCCTCATCCGAGCATTGAAAATGCACAACTAGTTTTGTGCCTTTCAACATCGTCAGGCGTGCCAAAGGAGTCGTTCAACATTTGAAGCATTCCTGTGGCTGGGCGTTCTCAAACCTTCGACTGAACTCTCATTCATTGCTGCCAGCATAATACATCGAACGGTGGTGCGGTCATTGAGCCACTTCAAGTAAGTGTCTCGGATCGCCTTACTAGCGTTCGAAGCTGGCTCTTCAGGTGCTGGATCCGTTACTACATAAAGGACCACTCATGCTCAAGGACGATTTTCAATTTTCGATACCAGCTATCGAAATTGGGTCCCATGAGCTTGTCATTATCTAATAATGACCGGAGCGACAGGGTAGTGGCCATAGCTGCTTAAAGGAAAACGAGACCTCTATTAGTACATAAATTAATACTAAAGACTTGGATTTTAGTCTAAAGTTTTTTTCAATATTTTTTACAAACTGGTAGCCTCATCCTCCAATTCGAGAAATTACTTTAATTCCTTAATGGGTACTAGAATCCACACAGACTACATACGAGCCCAACTTTGGTTGGTCAACCCATGTGCATCTATGGGTAGGTTCTTAACCAGTTGTTTCTCTAAACAACTTTAGTAATTGATTTTGCCCCAGAACCTAATCAGTAGGCTTTGGCCTCCACTGAAAAGATCTGGTTAGGTCCAACCATTAACATGACTTAATTTAGTGAATCGGACCAATAAATGATCAGGCCCGACTTTGGCCGGCCAACCTAACCATCATCAGAAAGACTCAATCAAATTATCATATTATGAATAATAATTCCATTAGCCAATGAGCACCAGGCCTTTGGGCCTCCAATGATCATTGAACTAATGGACTCATTATCACTCACTTAATGGGAGGCTATGACTTAGTTATCATTATAACTTAATCATTTTAGGGACCTAATAATTTTGAGATTTTATTAAAGAATAGTAGAGAAGAAATCATCCAGCCAATTTCAATCCTCCCACTGACTTCACCAAGTCAGATTAAAAAAGGATTTAATTAAAGCTGGCATTAGGAGCACCTAAATCAGTCACACTGATTTACCTAATGACATGGGTGAGCTCTAATCATCAAGTGATCTAATCAAAATCTAACTTACCAGATTGGCCAGGTAAGTGAGATCAGTGGTGGGGATTTGCCATTAACTCGTCAATGATCGAATCAATGCGAGTAGCTCCCGCTTAAGAACCACTGGTCAAAACTGCCGAACTTACCTTAGACACCAACCGGTTCATTAGTTTTAATTTTGATCAACTTAGTAAATAGGGCTCCACTGCGTAGCCATGAATTAAGTCCATCTTGGTCTAGTTAAAGACATGGACCCATTCAACTACAACTATTGAAGTTGAGTCTAGAGTATCCTTGACCTAATCTAATTCAACTTTTGATTAGATTTGACCAATTACTCCATTTAGTCCATTTTTTAAACTAACCTTAGGTCTAACCCAATTATGGACCTAATTCATCTAACCCATTGACCCACAAGTTTATGCAATTGTCTTAGGTCTTAATTCATAATTCTAGACCTACTAGACAACACTTAATTCTTTTAATTAAGTACTTGGGCTGATGGGTCAGGGTTTGGCATTTCGAAAATAATTTTAAATTTGAAAGATTTTATTTTCTGTTCACCAAATTGTTAACTCATTTCACAAACGGATCAGCACATTTCATAAACAGCAATTCTATTGCTCATTTCATAACAGAAAATAACTCAAAATAAATCATAAATTTTTTTTAGATCTACTCTAACACATTCATGATAAATTTTTTAATTAAGTCCTTTCGCTGCTTCATCGGCATGGGATATAATTGCATCGACACCCCTACCGCCATAGGAGACCCCATCGAATGAGAAGAGAGGGCCTTTAAACCCTACTTTTCTCCTATGACCGGACGGCCATGGCAACCAACCCAATTAGATTACTTGCTACTTGGATCAAGTATATCTAAATATATCAATTTCAAAATTTAAATTTTGAATTTCAAATTTCAAATTTCAAATTTTAAATTTCAAATTTGAGATTTCAACCAAATTTAAATTTCAAATTTCCAATCTTTGAATTTTAAATTTTGAATTTTGAATTTCAAATTTCAAATTTCGAATTTCAAATTTCAAATTTCAAATTTGAGATTTCAACCAAATTTCAAATTTTGAATTTTGAATTTCAAATTTCAAATTTCAAATTTCAAATTTGAGATTTCAACCAAATTTTAAATTTCAAATTTTAAATTTCAAATTTGAAACTTCTAACAAATTTCAAATTTTAAATTTCAAATTTTAAATCTTTTTGAATTTTGAATTTTAAATTTTGAATTTCAAATTTAAACTTATAGATTACACCTTAATCTATGCATGCATATGTATATCATATTCTAGAACCATGCTCTGATACCATTTGAAGCAAAAATTTAGTGTAGGGGCAAAATGGTAATTTTAAAACTTTTTCAAAATTACTATTTTACAGCCAAATTATTAATTAATCTCATTAATTAATATTAATTAACCCTACACTAAGATCTAAATATGATACAATAGCATGCATTTAAATTTAAAATTCAAATTTGAATCAGTAAACATTTTACAGTACTGTGTTCAGAACACATCACCTTTTGCGGGTAGTCGATCACCACAATCTGATCACCGTCGGGGGCTCTGATCATCACATCGTAGTCACACAAATATCTGACCTCTGCGGATCGTCCACACGAAGCTCCCGTCTGATCAGCTCCTCACGAATGCTAGTTCGTGATTTCACCCTTTTGATGGCAGATGTTGATCGAACTCCTTCGATCGATGTGTGCTGACTTCTCAGATACTCCAGATCATCTGCACAGTTGCTTGAGAGGCTGATGGATCTCTCTCTGAAATTTGGTGGACTCACGACACTCGTGGCACACCAATCTCACTTCCCGAACCCTAGGTAGAAACCCTAGGGTACACACCAAAAACCCTGCACTCAATTTTCTCTCTTTTCTTTCTTTTTCTCTCGGAAGGTTTTGGACCTTCACCTTGCGCAGAAGCCTTCCTCACACCCCAAAGTTTCTCTCCTAAAATTTCTACGCACGTCCCACCTTTCTCCTCTTTTTAAAACAACGTCGAACGTGTCTTATCCGCGTGAGAGGATAAAGACAAGAGGTTACACATTTGAATTCAAATCAAATTTGAATTCAAACGAAAACCAACTTATCCCTATCCTTTTGGGCGTGAGAAGAGAAGGGGCGTGGCTCTTTGTGCGTGGAAAATATTTCATGAGAAACCTTTTCTCGTGTAAGTAATGTGGCGCACAAAATGGATAAGGATGAAAGGGCAAGTGATAAGTTATCCATTCAAATTCAAACATGCTTTGAATTTGAATGGCTAACTAATTATTTTATCCATCCATATGGCACACAAATGAGGGCGTGGGGAAGGGTTTTGTATGAGAAAAATTTCACGAGAAGTTTCTTCTCGTGAATTCAAATGGGTGCAAGGAAGTTGGGTGTCGCAGGAAATTTAAAACATGGTGGTTTGATTCAAATTGAGCCAACCTAGTTTAAAATAGGTTAAGCATAATTAGACCAGATTAAACCCAACATAATTAGGCTTAATTAGGCTCAATAAAATCTTAATCAAATCAGAAATTAACTAAACCTAACCCCTGATCAAATCAGGGACTAAACCACCTTAGCGATTAGGTCAACATTTAACCTAATTGGGTCAATCCAAACTGAATCCAATTCAATTGGACTTGATCCAAAAATAATTACTCAATCAAATTGAGTTAATTAGTGATTAAATCACTAATTAAACCTCTCATAAATATTGAGTCCAAATCCGATGGGCAATCAGGCATCAGAGACCATCGATATGAAATCCTGATCAAAGAGTTCAAATTTCAAATTCAAAATTTGAAATTCAAAATTTTGCCCCGGTACCCAAAATGTGTGGAACTCATGATTAGAGAATCCTAATTCTCAATCATAGTGTCCCAGATAGATAAGACTCATAATCAGCCATCAGATCAGAAAGGAACCTCTAATGTGTGTGACCCCGCAGGTTCGAACCTAAGCCGGTAGCACAGGAACCAATTTCTGTACTAATCGAAGTGACCATCTAGCAATAGTACCCGACGACCGGATAGGTCGAATAATCTCAATCGCAACATTCAGAACCTACGTGAATATGGTTACCGTATAATTCATCCATTTTGACCCCTGTGTTTAGGACGACTCAGGATTAAACTGTCAACCCTGATGATATCATCCGAATCGTGCTCAACTCAATTAGTCCTGTGACTCCTCACTAGGACTACCCTGGCCAAGGTTTTGCTAAATTGAAACATGACTGTACACAGCTCCTAAACTGGAGTGGTCAATCCCATCTTGACACACGCACCGACAAGTCAAGTACTTGACTACACCCAGCAACCTTCCGTCACTGAATTAGAAATTCAGGTAGTCCAGTGCCTAAATGCAGTGAGTTGCTTGCAAGTCACCGTGACGGTCTCAGGTCGGAGGGACATTTATACCCATATCCCATCGGAGCAAATCTTGACAGTAGAAATAGCTCCGGAGTTGGTCACGTTCAGTGCAGATGTACCATTACATCTCACCTGTATGCCATACCAGTGTCTCCACACTCTTTGGTTATGAGGACAACCAACCCATATGGCACACAACGACCTATGCTCGATAAACGTTGTCATCCTTGGTAACAACGTATCATTTGATCGCGAACATGTTTAAGGACTAAGCGACAAATCCTCCTTTGTCGAGTCTAAATAGTCCGAAGGACTTCACCACAACACAGGAGTTCATTAGAAGATGAAACATTTATGATGAAAAAAATACCAAAATAACTTTTATTTATTTATAATTCATGTACTAATACAAAAAGGAGCACAACCGTCAACAGACTGACGATTGGCTTTGGGACACTATTCCCAACATCATTGAGGTTCGAAAATAGAATTTGCATACCCAATGATTCAGTACTCAAGTATGAAATACTTCAGAAAGCATATCAGACCGGTTATACGTTCATCCGGGAGGTACTAAGATGTATAGAGACTTAAAAGAAATGTACTGGTGGAATAATATGAAGAGAGAGATCGCTCAATTTGTGGCTCAATGTTTGGTGTGTCAACAAGTTAAAGCTGAATATCAGAGACCTACGGGACTACTTCAACGTCTTGATATTCCAGTATAGAAGTGGGAACATATCACTATGAATTTTGTAACTGGACTACCTAAGACTCCAAGTAAAAATAATGCAGCCTGAGTGATTGTGGACCGATTGACAAAGTCTGCATATTTTCTACCAATAAGAGTTGGATTCACTTTGGAAAGACTAGCAAAAATTATATATGAAAGAAATTGTAAGGCTACATGGAATTTCAGTGACCATCGTATCGAATCGAGACACCAGATTTGTATCACAATTTTAGAAGAGCTTACACAAGATATTAGGAACAAAATTGAACTTCAGTACAGCTTTTCATCCACAGACTGATGGTCAGTCAGAGAGAACTATTCAGATCTTAGAAGATATATTGAGAACTTGTATTTTGGATATGAAAAGTTTATGGGATGAGCATCTACCTTTGATTGAGTTCGCTTACAATAACAGTTATCAGGCTAGCATTGGTATGGCACCTTATGAAGCATTATATGGTAGAAGATGTCGATCATCGATTCACTGGGATGATGTTGGTGAGCGGAGAATATTGGATCCCGAACTTATTCAACAAGCCATCGAGAAGATCCAATTAATTAAAGAACGACTTCGGGCAGCACAAAGCAGACAGAAAAGTTATGCAGATAATAGGAGACGAAAATTAGAATTTCAAATTGGTGACCATGTATTTCTCAAAGTATCTCCTTCAAAAGAAATTTCAAGATTTAGCATTCGTGGCAAATTGAATCCTAGATATGTGGGTCCGTTTGAGATTTTGGAAAGAATTGGTGAGGTGGCATATAGACTTGCCTTACTACCTTCACTTGCAGGAGTACATAATATTTTTCATGTTTCTATGTTAAAAAAATATTTACCAGACCCAAGTCACATCGTGGAACTTGAACCATTGCAAGCTAGAAAGGAGTTATCATATGAAGAATATCCTGTACGGATCATGGACTGTAAAAAATAAGTGCTGAGACGTCGCAACATTCCTCATGTCAAGGTACAGTGGAGTCGGCATTCAGAAAGAGAAGCTACTTGGGAACTAGAGGAAGAAATGATGCAAAAATATCTCCAGCTCTTCGAGACCACAGGTATGAAAAATTTTGAGGACGAAATTTTTTTTAGGGGTAAAGAATGTTATAGCCCAAGCCCAATTGAGAAGACCCAAGCCCATTTAAAAAAAAAAAAAAAACAAGAACAAGGGAACCGGGAAGAAGACTCCCGATAGGAGTCTTCTTCTCCGATTAAACCACCGTGATCGGGAGTCCTAAGATGATCAGGAGTCCTAGGGCTCTCTATAAAAATGCTCTCCCCTTCCTTAGAAGCCCTCCATCGGTCTTTTTTCCCGCTCTTCCTTCCTAATTTCTCCGATTGGAGCCACGGATACTTGTTTCATGCTCGTCGCGATTGCTTGCCGACGGGGTCATCGAAGGCCGAAGTAAGCTTTCCTCCTCTTCCTCTCTTCTTTCTCCTTCTTTTCGTGCCTCTGCACGACTGCCGACGATGGGTGTCGCCGATTTTTATCGGAGAAGGGACCCCTGTTTGGTCTCTTCTTCCCTTTAATTTTCCGGCATCGGCGATCACTACCAACCGCCGGCCTTGCCTCTCCGAACTCGAGAGAGTTGCCCCCCTCTGCCGCTGGCCTTCGCCGTGTCGGCCATGGCCTGAACGGCCAGTCAAGGGAGGGGACCTGCCGGTCCCCTGTTTCGGCCAGGAAGGAGCCTGAGAGAAAAGAAAAGAAAAGAAAAGAAAAAGAAGAAAAAGAGAAAAGAAAAGAAAAGAAAAAAAAAGAGAGAGAAAAAGAAAGGGAGAGAGAAACTTTCTCTCTCTGCTCTCTCTCTTAGATTTTTAGGATTTATGAAATTAAAAAAATATATAATAATAATAATTAAAAGAAATATAAGAAGAGTTTTCATGGATCAATCCAAAAATCCTGAACGCTATCGTCTAGTTAATCCATGTGAGGACATTGGATTTTAACAAATTTTAATTTTTTAATTTAATAAAATTTTGATCAAAAATATGATATTTGACGTACCAAGTCCGAAGAAAGATTTTTAAGATTTCTAGAATTCCTAGTTTGGATTTTCTTTTGAGGTAAGTGGTATTTACTTTTATTGAATTTATCTGATAAATTATAAATTCTGAATTAAGTAAATTCATGGCATGCTTGTGATTGAAAATATTTATTAAAAATAATTGTTGAAATTATTTATGATTGAAATTATTTGTTGAAAAATTATTATGATGATGTATGATCATAAAGAATGATATGATTGATTTGACTCGAATATCATTTATTTATATTATTTTTGAAAATAATATATGAATTGGAAGATGATATGAATTTGACAACCTGACTATGTAAAGGATCCCGCCAATGAGGGCATATATGTTGGCAATTGATTGTCCTGAGAATTTATGTTGCCAGCGAGACAGCGACATGTCGCCAGAGAGACCAGCGACAAACCGCTAGCGAGACCAGCGATTCCAAAAGACTTGGCTGCCAGATGATTCGCAGCCTATCGCAAGTAGATACGCGGTATTATGACCCTGCCACAGAAAAAATATGGTCATAGTCATGGTTGGTAAGAAGAACTTAAAAAATTGATGAATTTAAGATGATAAGCTTAATTTGAAATTATGATGAATTAAAATTTTATATATGATTGATAGTATGATTATGATTGATAGTATGATTATGATTTTATGAATTTACATATTGATTTTGTTATTATCAATAAACCGACATGTACAGTATTATTGTCTGATTTATTCAGTTAAAGGTATACACTGCTTACTGGACTATTTAGCTCATGATGAGTTATATATTTTTCTTTACAGATCCAGAAAATTAGCATGATGCGGGATTTCGGTTGGGAGAGCGATTAGAGATGGAGTTAGCCCATTTGATTTAGAATTTTCTCAGAATTGATTCAAGACTTTTATTTTAAGTGTTGACTTTGTCAGACAATTATTTTTCTTTTGGACACTGAGTTTTGATTTGTTATTTGAACTAAAGTTTGATTGTTAAAAATTGAAAAATTATTTAACTTTATGTGTAAGATATCATAATGAGATGCCTTGCATGCTTATGAGAAAAATTTTCTATGAGTATGCGGCGGTTGCCATGACCCTCGATTCACAATCTCGAGTTGGGGGTGTGATACTATTGAAGTAATGCATTGCTCTACTAGAACCATTTGGCACCTCCAATTTTATTGCTAATTTGCTCCCAATTATTCAGATGCTTTCATCTATCTTACCACACCAAGCTCACAATAGGTACAAAGATCTGCAAGTCTAAACATATGTTTACAAGCTTTGCCATATATTTCTAACTTGTACTATAATATTTTATGGCTATACTATGAATTTTGTATTACCTGGCCAACAGTACATATATAGATATTTTTATATGCATAAAATTATACTTTCTAGTACGATAATATTATATTCTAATATAATATATTTAGCTAATGAATGAGCATTTTTTAGTTTATCCTAGACAATAATTTTAAGTACCATATATTTTAAGTATCATACATGATTGCTGTAAAAGTAACATAACATGATAATTAATAAGTCTGTTATATGTTTGCATAAATTTTTTAAATACTTATATAGTAACTCAAATTATACTTATACACAATGTTTTCAAGGCAGTAAACTATTTTCTAATGCGGAAAATTTGTTCTTGCAAGTTAATAATTTTTCATAAATTGTATGATGATATTTTTTGCTTGTACTTGAATTTTTATACATGATTAATATAAAAAAAAAATTTCGTTCTAAGACCATATAACTCAAATGATGTACAATATATATTTTTCATGACTTACAAATTTTGGTAATAACACAAACTTTTCGCTGCTCATATCAAATTAAATGATAATTTAAAATTTTAATACCTACTCAAGTTAAAAAATATTTTATTGGTAATCAATAATAGCAATTCATACATACGAAATTTAATCCCTTGCCAACTTTGCTGGTAACAAACTAATAATGCTTATTACTATATTAAATTATCAAACCATAGTTATAGGTGGGGGTGTGCAAGCAAACCGATCAAACCACAAAATCAATTCAAACTGCTAATTTTGGTTTACTTTGGACCAATTTTTTCAAATTTGATTTAATTATGATTTAAAAATTTTAGAAATTATATATGAACCGTCATCAGTTTACTTATATTTTATCTTAGGCTCACTTATACTTTGTCTTAGGCTCAATAGTTTATTACTTTTATATTTAACCCATTTAGACCATTTCATAAACTATCTATTTAGCCCATCTTATAAACTATTAATTTAATATGATTAGAAAAAAATAAAATAGATAGCAATCCATTTAATGCATCCAATAAGTTGCCTATTTGACGTAAGCCAAATAGTCCACAACTTAATAAATTAAATCAAAATAAATCAATTTTTTTATTTAGTTTGAATCAAATTTTTTATGTGGTTCATTCTTTTCCGATTTTAGAAAACCAATTTAAATTGATTTGGTTTAAAAAATTGACCTTTAACTGATCCAAATCGCATATCCCTAATTATAGAGGTACATCTACTTGCGACAGGCAGAGGTTGTGTACTTACAAGGGAGGGAGGTTTCTACAGTTTTTACTAAGGAGAGGTAAAATATTTTTTATTTAATGGTATAGACAAGCTTAGTTCATCTACCGATTTGATTATAGTTTGATTTCTCCTTCCTTATACACTAATAATTTTTTTCACAAGATTCTTGAACTTATGTTATATCAATGCAGAATAATAACTTCACTTCCAATATTATCCAAAAATAATAATAATAATAATAATAATAACTTCACTTCCAAAATTTGTTGTGAGAATGGATAAGAAGGAATTACTTCAAGAGGTCGTGGAGTTAAGTGAGATAGGTCATCATAAAGGTTCTCTGCCAGAAAGATTCCAGGTTCTAAAGTGGCCAGCACTATTCGTTCTATATTCCCAGTTTCTTGATCATCTCAAAGTGCTTCCCTTCACCTTCTCAGATTAAATTCCTTGGTGATGATAATATCATGCTGAATTTATTCAATGCGCGCAGGAGGTCGATCAGCAAAGATCTGAATCTCAGATATTGCAGCTATGAAATTAACCAATAATGTTTAGATCAGTATCTTCTGATCTAAATGTACCTAGGGCTCGAAATGGGCCCACATTCTGCTTAGGTCATGGGTTTGGTCTGAGACAATTTGGGCCACGCTTAGATTAATATTGGGCCTAGTCCAAAAACTGAGCCCAAAATCAGGCTTAAAACTAGCCTAGAATAAGGGTCTGTTCGTTGGAGGATAAAAAATTTACTCAGAAATCTATATTTTTCTGGATAAATATTTTCTATACCATATTTAGATAAAAAAATAATTTATTCATATTTTTTTATGTATTAAAAAATAGCTCGAGAATCTACCACCTATGTTCTTTTGCATTACTAATTTTTTTGGATAAGTTGCTACGATCTATCTATATTTTCTATAATATCTTTTATTATATAAATATTATTATACAATAATATAATATAATATATAATATTATTATATTATTTATTATTATTATATATTATATTATTATAATATTATAATAATATATATTATATTATACTATACTATATTAAAATATAAATAATATAGTATATTATATTATAATAATATATTATATAAATATTATTATATATAATAATATATTATATTATTATTATGATATACTATATTATAATATATCATATTATTATAAGGTTAAGGTTATATTAGGAATGAATTAAAAAGGATATTTTTTTGATTGATGAAAATTGATTTAACCATCCCCTAAGTAGATAAATTTTTTTTTTCATTTGATGAATAACTACTGTCTATGGGAAAATAATTTATTTATTTTGAAAAATATGAGTATATGAATAAGTTGGTTAATGAAAAAAATAATTAATTTTTTAATAATATTTATTTATAATATTTATCCATAAAAAAATAATTCCGTCGGAGCGAAAATAAGTCTGAGGCTTAATCCAACCCTATATTTAACCATGCTAACTTAAACTCTGCCTGCTCGGAGTGCTAGATGATCTACTCCGCTGCTTTTGGCTCGCTTAGCTGATCCGCTACCAGTCTTGTCCTTGCCTCCTGAGACCAAATGGCCGATTCCATCACCAACGACATTAGATTTACTAGCCCCTTTAGAGAAGAGGAGTCTGGATTAAGTCCTCAAACTGGCTCTCATCGTTAAATCAGTGCTCATAGGACCTAAGGTTAAGAGCAAGGCCAAGGGCTACATTGTTGTAGAGGGAACGGATTGGAGGAGAGCTAACTGAGGTGTGTAGGGTGGGCTCCTTGAGGTCGTGGGTATAGGGTTCCACCTTGGGGGCTTGATAGGAAGATCATGGAGATGGAGGGCAGGATGTGGCGGTGGTTGAAGTCTTCTAGAGTGTTATTTGGTATATCACCAGAGATGTGGTTATTGAGATAATGTGATTACCAGTGTGATGTGAGCATTGAGGTGATATGTAAATACTAAGGTGATGTGTGATCATTATATATGATATATCATCAGAATATCATCGGAAATAAAACTTCACTGTGTTTGATATATTATCAAATATTGATAGTAATAATGTATAAAATACTATAAATAGTCTTATACATTAGTATGTAATAATGATTTTACAATTTGATTAAACACTCTTCATTCACAACTTCTCTTAAAAAATATATAATAGTAGTAATAATATTATAATATGTATCTATTTTGATTAAACTATTAAAATGATATTATCATAATATTATATATAATCGGCTTGGTTAGGCTTAACCCATTTTAACCATCAACGTCAAGGCCACCCATTAGAAATAATTTAACCCATCAAAACAAAATGAGGAAAAGAAAAATATAAAGGATTTAGTATACTCCATCCATGCCAATTAACTATATTTACCTATAGAAATAAAATAAACATTCAATAAATAAATAAAAGACGTTCATGTCATTTTACTAAATATGTTAATAAAAATAAAATAAGCATCTAGTAGATAAATAAAAGACATCTATGTCAATTTATCGTACTTATCAATCAAGATAAAATAGACATATATATCAATGAAAATAAATAAAAGACATCCAGTTAGACATTACATGATAAATTAAGAATGGATATTTATTGATTAAAGATATTTTTGTCCCAAAATAACTTGAGCATATCATCAATATCCGGTGATATGCTATCACTTGGGGTATGTATGGTGATAGCATTATTGTACAATGCAATGATGCTATCACCGAATTTATCACTAGATCCTTCGTCAGTGGATGAAATTTTGTAATGCCAAACAAGATAATCATATCACCTAACTCACATCACTAAAATGATGTGAAATATCATTTCGTATCAAATAGCACTTAGATGGATTGAAGGATGAGGATGTGCTTGACACATGGTCTATGGGGCAGTTAAGCTCAGGCAATTTTTTGAAAAGAAATTTTTGGGCCTAAGCCCAGCTTGAAGCTTCAAAAATTTCAGACGAGCGTGGTCAGGGATGGCCATTCTTAATTCTAGCCCCCAATGTACCATACTGACATTAGGGATAATCAAATACTGGAAAGAAAGAAGCAATTCCTCTACCTCATTCGGCTCAAATAGTTTTTAAAAAATTTAAAAATAAAAAAATGCTGAAAATAGATAATTCACAAATTGAGCTACAAATCTTCTTTTTATACTAGTGAGGTCAGGATCAAATTTTCTAGTTAAAAAAAGATACTGCTTTTATTAAATTAGTGGAGACAATTATGAAAATGTTAAAATCTCATAAGACGTGGATCGAATTTATCTTTAACTACTTCATCCAAATCTTTTCAGATTGAAAGATACAGCTGATCAAACTTTTTCCTAAAAATTTTTTTTTGTTTTGGTTAGTTTGATTTAGGACCTAAATAATGGAATTTTACTCTGATTGCTCGATCCTCACCTAAAGGAGATCGTGCTATATTATAGAGTGTAGAGTGAAAAAGTTTTTTTTTTTTAAAGAAAACATCTTAATGGGATCTTGTACGGATAAATTTTGGACCTTTAGAAATTTAACTCACGGTTTAGCTTTCCAATATAGTAAATATTGCTCCATGACCTTGTTTGGTCTTCTCTATAACAGTTAAAATTGTCCGTATCAAATTTTTTTTCTACCCCCCCCCCCACCCCAAAAAAAAAAAAAAAAAATTAGTGACCCTCTCGGTTCATAATTACTTGACAACCATCAGCTCTTTCATAGAAGACAATTCTACGATGGAATTCATTACTAACAATTACATGTCACCTTTTAGGATCAGCAATTGAAGCCACGGGGCGTTGATGTTCCTCTGTTTTGCCCCAACTGCCACGCCACATTTATATTCCACAATGGACCAACCTTCCTACAATATATTTGTAAGATTTGCTTCCAAGTGTTACGTAAACCTTCCGAGAATGTCATCTCGAAACCTACCAGTGGCTTCTTGAGTATTAGCAGTGCACAGCGATCAATAATTGCATCCATTCAATTAAATGGCTTCCACGCCTACAAAACGACATCTCTATTCTTCTTGATTGGAAGACACGTAGCTTCGTTGTCTTTAAATCAGATCTATACAACTGGATGATAAGGGTCTAAGGTCACGGAAACAGACAACGATCAGGCAACGACGGCAACTTATGGTCCATTGGGTAGGCAACGATGGAGATATGACCATACTAGCCTTAGGATTACATAACATATTCTTATGCTAAATGGTGAGACTAAGCTCACGACTTATAAATGGTGAACAAGAATGGAGTTCTTGGGAGTATACTTGTAATGACCTGAAACCTCATCTAAAAAGACTCGTTGGTCCCAAAAGATATTATTTAGATTTCTTTGAACCGTATAAATATTCAAGATCTTTAAATGAATAACCGATGTAGAATATTTCAAGTATATGTCCACATGGGTTCTCACATACTTTCTTCATTTTAGTCCTCACATTTTTGTTAGACTGAATATCTAAATTCATGTATTTATTTATAAACATCACGATGAGTCTGTCAGTTCTAACGAACTAATGCTATAATATCCCCTAGGTTATATAGGCTATGAGATGAATCGA
This sequence comes from Elaeis guineensis, assembly GCF_000442705.2. NCBI lineage: Eukaryota > Viridiplantae > Streptophyta > Magnoliopsida > Arecales > Arecaceae > Elaeis > Elaeis guineensis. The sequence continues at coordinate 76,348,591 of NC_025999.2, forward strand.
CTCTAATATCATTTGTAACAATTTAGAATTTTATTCAAAAAGACTAGTCAAAATATATTATTTGAATTTTTTAATTTCATATAAGTATCCAAGATCTTTTCAATAAATAACTAATGTGGGACTAAGTATATGTCCACACGAATCCTCGCAATACTATTTTCATTGAGATGATTATTTTGAAAACATAAGAAAAAATAATTTTTCAAATGATCCAAAGTTCGTTATAACAGAAAACTCTCTACCGCTTCAAAAAAGTTCGACAGGTGCCAGGTAAGTAGTCAATTTACCTTTATACATAATATTTTAATTATATTAACTCTTGCAATATATAACCAAGATTTATATGTTGCAAGTCGAACGATTCCAGTGTATGTTCGATTGCCCCAAAAAAAAATTTTTTAAAAAAATGTAAAACTAATTTAATCGGTTTCCAAGCTGTTCCATTAAAGCTAATATAAAAAAAGAAAAGCTGTTCAATTAAAGCTAATATATAAAAAAAAAGAAAATTTCGGATTTCATTAATTTTTTCTTTTCATTCAAGAACTTCTGTTCCCTTCCCCATTCAATTTTTGGTCATCCCCTTGCCACACCGTAGTTGAGACCGTTGATGTCCAACTTTTTCTTTTGCTTTTCTGAAAAGGAAGCCTGAACCATCCCATGACTTAAATTTATCAGGTACTTGGACAGTCGGAGTGCAGTCCGAGCACTATGCTCTCACGAGACCGGGAGTTTTCACACCATGAAAATTCCTAAGAAGGATGAGGCCAAAATCTTGAAAGCAATGGGATGTAACCACGACATCAGCTCAGCCGACATATCAGTCTTATCCTTTATATATGTATTTTACCCTCTTTATCATGCTTGATTTTTATATTCTACATACCTTAAATTTAAAGATTTTTCTGTGTTTGACCTCACAACCAGAAAAAAAAAAAAAAAAATCTCAGGAGAAATGTGGAACCTAATTTGCTAATATGATTTTCTACGACCTGTAGTTTTCTTAGGTTGCTTTTATTCATCCGACTTTCTTAGTAGATTATTCATCTAACTTTAAATTAGCAAAAATAGTACTACACCACCATCCTCTAGACTTATCACTCATGCTTAGCATGCGACACGGCCGCATATTTCTTAGGATGTAACCCTAAAAGATATTGAAGCCTGATTATTTGAACCGAAATATATATAACAAAAGATAGAAAACTAAAAAAAACAAAATATTTTATAAATAAATAAGTGTCTATAAAAATGGGTTCGCATATCTCCCGTATTAAATATGAAGTCTATCTAACACTTTCCATAATTCCTATTCGATCTTGAAAACAAAAAAGAATGGAAATTTGAGCTATTCCATGCACATCTTAAGACCAGCACGAATCTTGTAGAAAGGTCAAAGTAGAAATTCACTTGAGCTATTCCGTTGGCCTAGACCATCTATATAGTTGTCTGTCTACTTAATCCGTGTACCTTCTAAATTGTGAATAATTGTGATATCATACTCCTTTTACCTCAGCGTATCCTCAAGAGTTCTATCAATGGCAGTCGAGAAAACAATTATAGAGATTAGGTTGCGGACAAAATACTTCTATTTTCTCATAACTTTCTTCACTGGAATATTTGGATTAAACTAGTTAGGCTCTTTGCACGTTTTTCTCTCTTCATTTTTTTTTCCTCTTTTTTTTCATAGAATTTCAATGACCTCGCTTTGAATCTATGCTCATGAGGAGCCATCACCTTTTTGTCCGCCATCAAACTCGCTCCACAGACACATGCTGTATTAGCTTTTCTTTTTTTTGGCACAAATATGCCATGTTAGTCCATAGGTTTTTTCAAAAGGAGAATCACATGGTCAAAGTTCATATGCCATTGTTTTTAGGACTACTTTCCTAAAGAGACTCAAAATTAGTACCGTAGACCAACTCCTAGGTCCTAGCCGCCTGGCCAAGCTTCCCACCAAATTGAGGGAGCAAAACATCAATATCTGTCTCTAGCTACCAAAGGAAAACTCAAATCAAGTTTCATTTCGTTGGGATACTAAAAGAAGAAAAAGAATGGAAATGGATCGTATAAAAAATCATTGCCAAGTTCTAATCTTCTCAAACATCCGATCTAGTTTAATGACATGTTTGGTTGAAGATATTTTGATTCTGAAATGAAAATGGGAATGAGTGGCTCCTATTTTAATCATTTGGTTGGAAGGGTCTCATTTTCATTCCGATTTCAGATAAAAATAGAAATATCATAATTTTCAAAAATCTAATCCTTATTCTCTTTTGGTATTCAAATCAAATTCGATTTCGATACTGATTCGGCCTATGGACCAAACACATCAAGAGATATTGCTATTTGAGTTCCTATTCTAATTCATTCATATTTTAATTTTGGTTGCGAACCAAGTGCCCTAATTGCAATAACTTTATAATTTAGGTAGATATGAAGTGAGGTTGAGTCTTCGATATGCAAAAGTTTTTTTTTTTTTTGGAAGATGGTGATGTTTTTATTTTATAGTGGGAGAGAGAGTATGTTTTTATGTTGGAAAAGAGATTGACTCGAAGAGCTGCAGAAAATTTTTTGTGTGAGGTGAGATGTCTTTGCATGAAAGGGGCTAAATTTATTGCATCGGTCTTTATTTTTTTGAATAAATTGATTAACTTTTTTCCACTACTGTTATTTGATGTAATTGGTATTTGTTCTAAATTTTAACCAGAGAATATACAACATTATGTTGCAAGTGTATTGCAGCAACGCCAAGGAACTAATTTTATGCAACAAACGTCACAAAACAACCATTCTAATTTTTTTGGTAATTAATAGACATTCTAATCAACACGCTGAGCGGCACTACAATTTTTGCACCCCATGAGACACCCACAGGCCATCGGCGTTATGGAAATTCCTATTTTCGTCCGCTCAAAATAATGGAGGTTGTCAATTCGGTGTTCAAAGATTGCAACCCTTCCGCCAAATAAAAAAATTGTAACTTAAATTGTCTGGTTAAATGAAGATTCTAACGCTATCTCCCACACGTTTGTTCTCGCAGCGGCCCCAACAAGAGATACAGACAAAAGCAAGGTCCAGAAATCAAAATAATCATCCTATCATATCATACCCCACCTTTCTAATCTTTATCCTATATCCCCTCCATTAGGGACAAAATAAAACTATGGTTTGTTCTCAAGAATGATAGTTACTAGTAATCTAATGCATCTTTTAAGTAAAATAGCAAATAAAGAAGTTGATAACTGCTCTCTATGGATATTGTTTGCTAAGAGTGTTGCCAGGGGTGCTTGTCTGATGGACATGAACTATTTTGCTTTGTGCTACAAGGTAAATATTATCATAATCATGGATAGAAGTTGTAGGATTCGTACGATAGAAAGATTCATCTTTCTTTGTACAAATACGTAGTTCAATCACTCACTCACTGCATATGGATGAAAGTATTCTAAACTTTAATATTCATCTATTTGCATGGATCTCAATACGGAGGCTGTCACATACCTTTGTGGGAAAGATATATACAACCCTATCCCCATAATCATAATTATTTAGTTTTTTTTTCTAATTACATAGAATCGGCTGCATAAGGTGAATAATATGAGTTGTAAAAATTGATATAATACATGGAAAGTTTGTGTTTCTTTTGGTATATAAAAGACTGTTGATCATCAGTTGGTCATCCAATCTTAAATAAGCTTGAGAAATTTATTATGCAGTTGGATGAACATTTCAAAAGGTGTCCCTTTCATGCATTGCGCAACCCATGGGAGGCAGTTGAGAGTGTGAGATGCCAAGCCTATCAGATAGGCTAGAGAATATTTGGCATGAACCAATTGGTGACTCAGGGCATTTCCCCAGCTGATGAGACAAAAGAGGTGTCATGCTTTCCTCCCCCACCCATCCGATCTCCATCCGATATTTCACACGAGACAAACATAAAACTATATCATACTCATAACAATGGCAGTTACAGTACTATGATGCATCCTTTCCTGATGCAAATCAATAAAATACTCCTCTTGCCAATCAATTACACACCACAAAGTCCACACCAGCGTAGAGGAACAGAGCCTTGCATGTATTGAAATAAAAAATGCCGGCATTGTATCTAGGAATCAATCTTTTAAGCTAGAAAGTTTGGAACCATTGGTACAAAAGAAATAAAAAAAATTCCAGCTTTCTAACTCGGTGCACATGGAAATGGCACCGGCCAATAAATAGTTAGGAGAAAGATAAAATGCCCACTGATTCATGGTGGTGGGCCCCACTTATGGCATTAAGTGCCCACTCCCCGGACGTCCCTTCCCTTTCAAGTCCCTCTCCCTCTCTCACACGCACACAAATTTTCCTTTGAAGTGACTTAAATTCTTGTTTTCTAACACCCTTCTTCATTAACTGAGGAAATAATCAAAGGGAACATCCCCTGCCCCCTCTTCTTTCTCTTCTCTCTCTTTGGAAGAGCAGGGGACTTCTTTGCGTCTCTCTATCTCAAAGCAAAATGGGATGTTTGGTTTTCCTTCGTTAGTACAAGTAGAATCTGCTACCTTTCTATTAAAACTCTCTTTTTATCTATTTTTGTGTACTTTTTCTAACTTTTTCTCTTTTTTTTTTTTCTTGTTGATGCAGGAAAGATTAGAGTTTTGAAGGTGCTGGGTGAGAAGAGTTCTTCTGTACGGATGGGTTCTTGCGCTTCGGTTCAGAAGAATCCGGATACCGCTATGGGATTTCGGCTGGGTTTAGGCGCTAAGGCCAAGAGGTTCTTCATTCCTTGCCCTGCCAAAGAGAAGCCTTTGAATAGGGAGGAGAACCCGGTTGGTGGGTTTGATTTCAAGGGCAAGGTTGTGGACTCTGGATTGGATCTTAGGAGCCCAGTATTTGGTATGATCTTTTGAAGCCATTTATTCCTCTATTTTTCCTTTTTTTTTTTGGGTGCAAACTTTCCTTTTCTTTTTAGAAAAAAGAAATTGTTGCTTTTTCTGCGTACAAGTAGGTCTCTTTTTTCTTTTTTGTTTCTTTGGGGGTTGGTGGATTTAAAAGTTAACTTTTTTATTCGGGTGATGCTAATTTCTTCTTATATTTGTCTATGTAAGTGCATGAGTATGTTCTTATTCGCTTGATATTGAGACTTATTTTGTGAATACTGAATAATATTGAGTTGTGGAAGGTAACCTGGAACTAGATAGGTAATAGTGCCTTCATATTTTCATTCATATTATAATTCATTATAAAAAGTATTGGGTTGTGGTCTTTGTTGTTGCACCTCTGGTTTTAATATACCGATTGATCTTTTAATTGAAATATCGAATCATCAAGTTGGGTTATCCGATCATGAAATTTGGATAGTCAAAAGCTGGCAGCATGGGAAGCTCAAATTGTTGAGTCCGGATATCTATTTTATTTGATGCATGATCATGGCTGATGTATGCCAAGGGTTATATAAGCATCCATTTGTCTATCAGTTTGAAAGCTTTAGTATGATAACTTTTTATATTCCTGACTTATTAAAGCCCTCTTTATTTCTAGTTTCTTTCTCTATTTTAGTCATCTGTAGTTTCTTTATCCTTGGTACTTTATATGTATGTATGTATGTATGTATCAATACTGAGGATTTGAACAGGGGACCTCCTCCAAGAGCCAGCCCTTGGAGAAATGCATTGTATTTACTGTTATACCTATGTTACTACATCTTGACTTTAATATGTAAAATCAAAAAGAGAAAATAAAGTTCCGCAGCTCTCCTTCTAGCCAAGTTGCATGGATGATTAATTTGAATTATTGATTTCTGCCCTTTTATCCTTTATCGCATAATTTCTAAATCCAGCCTATTATATCAATTTAACTCAAGCTTGGGAAGAGTATATGTTGTGATGGTAACATATTGATGCTGATGTTTGACTTATAAGTGCAAGCACCCAAGACTTGCTGTTGCTTTTTGACATTGGTCTTGTGATTCTCTCTTATCCATTTGTGCTTCATAGGTGCTACATCTTTTGTCTAACACCCTTTTTAAAAGGAAAATCCTTCTTGAGCACTTCTATCTGGGTTAATTTGGTCTTCACTGATCTTTTTTTTTTGGTTCAATATCCAAATTGTCTCGGTCAATTCTCTAAAACATTTTTTGTTATATTGCTCTTCCGGTGTATTCATTATTTGTTCTATTCTTTTTGATGCTACTATAATTCCACTTCTGTAATGCACATCTTATGCGTACTGGTAAACACACATCTTAAGTGCTTGAACTCCCTGAGATAATTTATTTTAATTTGTTATTGGTGTGTCAGTAATCTATATGTGCTACAGTTTCTCTATATAGTTTTTGGCAACTGTGAATTATAATTGGATATTTTAAAATTTTCAATTATTGTAAATCAATAAAATCTGGTCCTTAAAATTGACAGTGTCGAATCCAGAAATAATACACAAGACTGCCTTCTTTTTCGTTTGTTTCCCCACTTGTAGATAACTATACTTTTATACTCAGGATACTATGATGATATTCCTTTTCTTTTGATTACTTTTCCTGTTCCTCTCCCATCAACGGCATTAACGCCAAAATTTCCTTAGAAAATAAATTTTGAGAAATGTGACATCATTATATAACTTGTTGTAGAAATTTGGTATACTATTCTGATCAGATTTGAAACTCATTAACAGCATTTTTTTATTGTATCGATATAATACCATCTATGGAAGAAGAAAATAAGTGTCATCAGGACTTTGCCCTATCAACTTAAAACTTATCCTGTCCATTATTGGTGGGGAGTATATTAAGCATTGGTTAAAACAATAAATTAGGTAGCGTGTTTGATTCCATCATCAATTTGTCAGTACAAGCAATTTTATATTCTGTTTGAATCCTCTGCCCCAGGTAATAACCTAGCATGGTTTTTTCCATGCTTTACTACCACATTAGAAAAATAACCCTTTGTATCTAGATATGAAATACTAATGTGCTCTAGCCTTCTTAAGAATTAAAATAGAAATTACTTTAGACATATATAAATCAAATAGAAGCCAGGTAAAATCAACATACTTTCTTAGTGGTAAAATCAACATACTTTCTTTCTTAAATACATGGAGAAGATGGAGGTTTTACTTTGGGTAAGAAATTGCAATTGTTAAACTTATTTTCAGTCAAAGAATAAAACCTTACCTTAGGTGAAGTTTTTCACTCCTCAACTTGTTGGGAATTTCTTAAATAATTCTAGACATATTACAATTTGTAATGATGTTGAGATAGCACTTGTTGAATGTGGAGTATGGTGAAGTTGTATTTCCAAGCCCTATCTTGAATTAAAATTCTTAAAGGGACTCTGTCTTAGTCTGCCTTGTTTTGAAAAAAGGTTGCATATGATGTTTTTCTTCATATGCAGGTAACATAATGCATGTCATGTTTATGGAACCATTAGATTCACATTGACTAGTTATCAAATGAAAGTGCTGTCACAAAATCATTACATATTATTTTGCTTTATATATAATAAATTTTATATATAAATCATCAAGTTGATGCAAGTGTCATCAGCAAGCGTACAAGTTGGTGGTTGGCACCAAGCACTGAATTCAAACTATGGTAGCTTGCAACATTCAAAGTTTCCAACTCATATTTTCAGTATTTGTTAGGTTTAAAAAAATGCTAATGGAATTGGGTGGAGACTAGTCATTAGAAACCTCTGCCCATGACATCTATGACCAGCTCAGCAAGCCCTGTACTATTCGTGTCCTCGAAAGAAATGCTGACTTATTGCTCTATTCACTGAACAATGGGTACCATCATCTAAGAAGACAGACTGAATGACAATTCTCATCATTGAATTCAACAAGAAATTCGAATTTGCATTCAGACATATGTGAAGTTGAAAGAAATTCTTTAGCCCTAGGCCGGTTTTGGCAGAAAAGTTTGGAATCTGTTTTAGAGGGCTCTACTAGAATTTGGTTTCCTATATGCTAACATTTTCTTTTCTTCAAGGATACGATTCTTAAAACATATTGTTGCATATATTGATGAGCAGCTTTCCCAACATGTAATATTTAACTTGGATATATTTTGCACAAACTTAGGGTTTCAAAGAAGTATTTATCATGTAAATTGGGAAAGGGTCTGCATGCCTGTCCAAGGTGGCTTAGGATATAGAAAGACACATGTGACAAGGAATTGTTGGGTTAAAGGATTTGAATAGTGGATTGTGAAGAAGAAAGTCTTGAAGCAAGGTCCCTATGTTGATTTCAGGATGGATTATGCTTGTGATTGGGAAGGGATATAGAGTAAGCATATGGAAACATATTTGAATGGACAATGTAGTGCTGGTTGTTTACCCATTGAATTTGTTTGCTGTTACTTCCGTGGGTACTGTTTGGTTGGTCAAGAGGATGAGAGATCTGCATTTATCTTTCGTATTAACGATTAATGATAAAGATTTATGTGGTTAATGGTCTTATCAAAGGAGGGCTGGGCTTCAGTTAAAAGAGGATAATAGAAGTTTTTGGAAGTTAAAAGTGGGAGTATTCTATCTTGTATCTTCCTTTAAAGGCCTGTTGGTGGATGGTCATCCAAATGCATTTTGAAGGGTAGTATGTGGAGGCTCTAAGTTCTCAACATTACTCAAGCTTTTATTTTTGACCACCACTTTTAAGTGCAAAGTCAATGCATGACAATATCACAGAAAGGAAATGAGGTGATGGAGAATTGCTTTTTTTTTTTTTTGATCTCCGGGTACCAGTGTCAATGGTAGTTTGCATCGTGGTAGTTCACCAAGGATAAGGCTCCACTAGGGGTAAAGCTTGTCTGCAGCACCAGATATTCTTTTCCTTGTTTGCTGCAATTAATGGCAAGGAGTGGCTTACTTTATGGTTCTTTTCGAGCATGAGCATGGGCAGGGATTATATGCTTGCAGGGTATAGCACGTTGTCTGGTTAATGATTTGCAAAAAAGGGAATCAGTGTGCTACTAAAAATTGTTGCCTTAAAAGGACTACCTTTAAACTTAATTGGCCAGGGTATCTGTGTTCTATCCAGTTGAACTGGAAATTAGCTTCCCTCATGGAAGAATTGGTATTGTATTTTTGCTCCTTGATGACTCCTCATGGTTGATTTCTTTCTTCTCTGCATTAGATGCAATTACCCTTTTATCATTCGGCTATTGAGGAAGATTTGCTCAAGTTCTCCACTCATTTCTAGTTTCAAGAATAATGTAGCTTTCTCAAATAAACAATGTAAATCAAAACAAGTGTTGATATGAGGGATTTGATCAGTATCAATTTAATAAAGTTTTAGGGCTTCTGAAAATAAATACTTTCATCTATCGGCCCCTTCATTAAGATAGCTAAGACTTAATTTGTGGTAACTGTCTAGCATATTTTCCTTTATGTTAGATTCCCTGGTTCGTAATTTTGTGTTCCCATTAAGATTTAAGATACAATCTCTAATTAAATATCCACAAATGCACATCTTTTGTAGAATTTATTATAAACAGCCACTTTAATCTTATTAAAGAAGAGCTGCTTTAGCTCTTTGCAGGTTGCTTGATTGTCTTGCATTGACAAAAAGGTCCATCTGTTGCACTTTTAGCACCAAGTTTTAAATTAATGTAATCCTTTCTATGACTCGGCAGGTAGTAAGGAGGAGATCTTTTTTGACTCGCGGCCATGGTTAGACTCCGACTGTGAAGATGATTTCTACAGTGTCAATGGAGGTAAAACTACTGTAGCTTCAGGAAATTTGATTTTTAAAGAGTAATGTTATGGTTGCAAATACAATTTCCATTTTCAGGAATATAACATAGTCTATTTTCTTTTATGCAGAATTTACTCCGTCTCGTGGCAGTACTCCAAATTACCAGACAACCACAACTGCAACACCTCGGCTAAATGATGCTTTCTTTATCGACAAATTTCCTGACTCTAAATCAGAACCTTCTCCAACTGGTAGAAAAAAACTGGCTGAACTTCTTCGAGAATCATCGCAAGGTGAAAAGAATATCAAGGAACAAAATGCTTCTGATAACAAGAAATTTGAAATCAACGGGAAACCGGATGGTGGCAAAATCAGCTCTGACCAACCTCCGAAATCATTAGATGGAAGTCCCTACATCTCTGGAGCCAATTCTGTGTACAGCGGTGAAGTGTCTCCCACTAGAGACCCTAAGAACAGAAAAGAGAGGACATGGAAAAGTGTACATTGTTGCTTGCCTAGTTTGGTACAGAGTTTTAACTTTGATGAGAGGAGGCAGAAAATGAGCCCAGGACCCTGTGCTGCCTGACGTCACCATCGATCTAGGAGATGGCTTTGGCCTCAATGAGTCTACCTGTTGGTTGCTGCAACTTGGGCAACACTATTTAGATGTCCAATCTGTATTTTAGTGTTCATATAGAACTGGAATATTAGCCGTTACACTTGTTCCTTGGATACCTTTGAAAGTATTAGATGATCGAAATTGGTATGACGGAGAGAGAATGGTGGATGTGTCTATATGTTAATACCTAATGGTCATCAAAGTGCACTCTAAAACATTTTACAAACATGCATCTCTAGTGTAGTTTTGGTGATATCAGTGATCAGAAAATCCATGTAATGGGGAAGGATGAAGGAGAACCAAGGGACATGCGTGTTAGGTAAATTTGACTGTCCCTCGTGGTTGTACATTTCTTAAAGTTGATAATCCTAGAGGCAAAATGTTCGAAGAGTTTGGTAATATGTAAAGAATTTCTAATCTGAGCCTTATTTTTTACGCTACTGCTTCATGTTTTATACTGCACCAAACTATAGCTTTATTGTTGTGTATGCCTTATATTATCTGAAATATTTATCCAGTGTAGCTCTTAGATTTCAAGAATGTGGGTGTCGTTATATTACTTCTCAATACTATAAAGAAGCATGTAAGTTGTCTTTTCTTATATATTTTCTGCCTTCATGTTTATCTGTGTCCCTAATATCAGTCATCATGAGAGGGTAAAACCCTCATTTCCTCATCTTCTACTGCACTGTAAAATTTTCTTTTCTTTTTTTTTTTTTTTTTTAAATTCTTTAGCCCTCGGCTATTTCGCTTCATTACTTGCTTTACCTTCACAAACAACTTGAGCCCTTTCTTGGATGGTACAGTGAGTTAAGCAACTCTCCAGCGATATTAAGAAGAGGGAAAGGGTCTAAGTAGTGATGTCTATGCAGCGTCACAAGTTTGTCATGTCACTTTTTAGGATCTGTTTAGATGATTGAGCTCATAAAATGGTTCAACTATCAAAAATATAGAATTATGGGTTAGATTTGGCTTATTTACGGCTATCCAAGATCATTTTGTAAGTCAGGCTAATCCTTATCCCATAGATTTTCCCTGCAATGGCTTTTTATCTTTGTGAAATTAGAGGTGCTAAATCTGGCCCTCTGCGTTGGTATGTGTTAATTCTGCATTCTGGTTCCGTTATATTATGGATACATATGCAGGTGAAGACAGCATCAAGAATTTAACTGAGGAATTTTTTGCATGTAAGCCCTTTCCTTATAGATACACCGTAAATTGAGACTTCGTTCATAAGTTCAAATTCCTCATTCATATGCATGGAAACTAGCATCTCCATTATTGTATAAATTTGTCAATAGGATCCCTACTCAACTTTTCATCATCTATATTGAAATATTTATTGTATGTTTCCCATTTCTCCCTTCATCCGCTTTCTAGAGCTTTTAGTTAGTGAGCTACTGATGCTTTTCAAACCACCATCATTGAATTTATGTTCCTCTCTACCATCCTTCCAGGAATTTAAATCTTGATTCTATCTTGATTTAGGGGCAGTTAACATACTTCACTGGATCGAAGCTCTCAAATACCGAATGAGAGGAATGCAAAGAAACACGATAAATTGTTATTATGACCATGAAAGTTTTGTCGGCGATATTATAGGAGATTTCTGGAATAAAAGATATCTTGATATGTAAGTACATTTAAAATATTTTTTTTACAATTACTTTATATTAGTAGGGCTTATATGCAAAAAAAACTCCTTTAAATAATTATGACACTGGTGTTGATGTGAAGCATGCCGGTAAGATGCTGCTAATACCGAAGTGGTTAGTTTTTTCTGTCTATTCGATAGCTATAGATTCGTATTTTTTATTTAAAATAATATTAAATTTTTTTTATAAAATTAATATATTTTTTAATTTATTTATAAAAATAATATAAAATTATAAAATATCATTTCAAATGATATTTTTGATACAAAATGTCATTTGAAATGGCGTTTCTTCGCTTCATGTCATCTCCTCCCTCCATCTCTCGTGGAATCAAAGGATCAAAAAAAAAAAAGAAAATCACCATTTGTAATGACACTTTTGAAAATGCCATTTCAAATGGTGTTTTGAAAGCGCCATTTGAAATGGCATTTTCAAAGACCCAGGCAATTTAAGCCTCTTCTTCCCTTCTATTTTTCGTTCTCCGTC
>NC_025999.2:76361122-76601868 GCF_000442705.2 Elaeis guineensis
TACCAAAGACGGCATTTAAACTCGTTATGGACATTATGAATTTTTAGTGATGCCCTTTGGGTTAACCAATGCTCCAGCAGCCTTTATGGATTTAATGAACAGAATATTCAGATCTTATCTTCATAAATTTGTTGTCGTATTTATTGACGATATCCTGATATATTCAAGAAGTAAATTGGAGCATGAAGAACATTTACGGTGTGTACTTCAAATATTGAGGAAAGAAAAACTTTATGCCAAATTTAAGAAGTGTGAATTTTGGTTGGACAAAATAGCCTTTTTAGGACACATCGTATCTAAAGATGGAATTTCTGTGGATCCAGCAAAAGTGGAAGCTGTGATGCAGTGGAACAGACCTACAAATATTTCTGAGATTCGAAGCTTTCTGGGAATGGCAGGGTATTATAGACGATTTGTAGAAGGATTTTCCCGTATAGCTGCACCTTTGACTCGTCTTACTCAAAAGGGGTTAAATTCGAGTGGTCTGAAGGTTGTGAACAGAGTTTCCAAGAATTAAAACAACGATTAGTGTCAGCCCCTATCCTTACTATACCAACAGGAGATGAAGGTTTTATAATATATAGTGATGCATCTAAAAAGGGACTCGGATGTGTATTGATGCAACATGGTAAGGTAGTAGCCTATGCCTCAAGACAACTGAAACCATATGAACAAAATTATCCGACACATGATTTGGAATTAGCTGCAGTAATTTTTGCCCTAAAAATTTGGAGACATCACTTATACGGTGTGCAGTGCGAAGTGTTTACTGATCATAAGAGTTTAAAGTATATTTTTACACATAAAAAATTAAATATGAGACAGAGAAGGTGGTTAGAACTATTAAAGGATTATGATTTAACAATCCATTATCATCCGGGAAAAGCTAATGTTGTTGCTGATGCCCTTAGTAAGAAATCTGTGGGAAATTTGGCGGTTTTAATCACACACCAAAGTCAATTGTTAAAGGATATAAGAAAACTGGAATTAGACATCCGAATATATGACTCAACAGTGCGGTTAGCCAACTTGAGGGTTCAGCCAACACTCATAGAAAGAATTACAGTTGCCCAGAATAATGATCCACAACTAATGAAAATAAGAGATTCAGTGGAAGCTGGTGTTCAATCTGAATTCAAAATACATGAAGACGGTTCGTTAAGGTTCGACAACAGGATTTGCGTACCCAATGTTTCAGCACTCAAGCATGAAATACTTCAGGAAGCACATCAGACCGGTTATACAGTTCATCCGGGAGGTACTAAGATGTATAGAGACTTAAAAGAAATATACTGGTGGAATAATATGAAGAGAGAGATCGCTCAGTTCGTGGCTCAATGTTTGGTGTGTCAACAAGTTAAAGCTGAACATCAGAGACCTGCGGGACTACTTCAACCTCTTGATATTCCAGTTTGGAAGTGGGAACATATCACTATGGATTTTGTAACTGGACTACCAAAGACTCCTAGTAAAAATGATGCAGCCTGGGTGATTGTGGACCGATTGACAAAGTCTGCACACTTTCTTCCAATTAGAGTTGGATTTACCTTGGAACGACTAGCAAAGTTATATATGAAAGAAATTTAAGATTACATGAAATTCCAGTGACCATCGTATCGGATAGAGACACCAGATTTGTATCACAATTTTGGAAGAGCTTACACAAGGCATTAGGAACAAAATTGAACTTCAGTACAGCTTTTCATCCACAGACTGATGGTCAGTCAGAGAGAACTATTCAGATCTTAGAAGATATGTTGAGAACCTGTATTTTGGATATGAAAAGTTCATGGGATGAGCATCTACCTTTGATTGAGTTTGCTTACAATAACAGTTATCAGGCTAGCATTGGTATGGCACCTTACGAAGCTTTATATGGTAGAAGTGTCGATCACCGATTCACTGGGATGAGGTCGGTGAGCGAAGAATTTTGGGTCCTGAACTTGTTCAACAAGCAGTCGAGAAGATTCAATTAATTAAAGAACGACTTCGGGCAGCACAAAGCAGACAGAAAAGTTATGCAGATAACAGGAGACGAAAATTAGAATTTCAAGTCGGTGACCATGTGTTTCTTAAAGTATCTCCTTCAAAAGGAATCTCAAGATTTGGCATTCGTGGCAAATTGAATCCCAGATATGTTGGTCCGTTTGAGATTTTGGAAAGAATTGGTGAGGTGGCTTATCGACTTGCCTTACCCCCTTCACTTGCAGGAGTACATAATGTTTTTCATGTTTCTATGTTAAAGAAATATTTACCAGATCCAAGTCACATCGTGAACTTGAACCAGTACAAGCCAGGAAGGATCTAACATATGAAGAATACCCGATACGGATCGTAGACCGTAAAGAACAGGTGCTGAGACGTCGCAACATTCCTTATGTCAAGGTACAGTGGAGTCGACATTCGGAAAGAGAAGCTACTTGGGAGCTAGAGGAAGAAATGAAGCAAAAATATCCCCAGCTCTTCGAGACTACAGGTATGAAAAATTTCGAGGACGAAATTTCTTTTTAGGGGTGAAGAATGTTATAGCCCAAACCCATTACAGCCCATCAAAGCCCAAAACGAAAAAAAAAAAAAAACAGAGGAATTTAAAAATCGAGAAGAAGACTCCCGATGGGAGTCTCCTTCTCCGGCGAAACCCAAGGAAATCGGGACTCCTAGGACCCCTCGGAGTCCTAGGATCCTCTATAAGTAGACCCCTCCCCTTTGAGACCCAAGATCGGCCTCCTCCCTCTCTCTTTTTCTCTGATTTTCCCGAAGAAGAGCCGCCGGCACAGTTGGGTTCTCGCCGTGTTTTCTCTCCGACGAGGTCCCAAGAAGCCGAGGTAAGTTCTTCCCTTTCTTCCTCCCTTCCTTCCTCTTTCCCCCGTGCGTTTGGGCGCGGTGGCCGGCGACGAGCGTCGCCGATTTTTGGTCGGGAACAGACTCTGTTTTTGGCTTATTTTCCTTGAAATCTCCGACGCCGGCGATCGAATTGACCGCCGGCCCTGTTCCCTCCGTGACCGGAGGAGATGGCCCGTCGGCCGCCGGCCTCCGCCGTGGCAGCCGCGGCCCGGAGCGGCCGATTAAGGCCTGAGGACAAGAGTCCTCTGTTCCGACGCGGGAAGAAGAAGAAGAAAAAAAAAAAAAAAAAAGAAAAAAAAAAAAAAAAGAAGAAAAAAAAAAAAAAAAAGGCTGAGAGAGAGAAACTCTCTTTGCTCTCTCTCTCTCTCTCTCTCTCTCTTTCTCTCTCTAGATCATAGGATTTATGGAATTAATTTATTATTAAAAAAAAAATTATTAATAAAACTAAAAATAAAAATTAGGATGTCCAGGGATTAATTCGAAAATCGAGATGCTGTAGACGAATTGATCCTAGTGGAGACATTAGATTTTTACTAAATTAGTTATTTTTAATTCGATGAAATTTTGATTTAAAATATGATATTTGACGTATCAGGTTCTGAGAAGGATTTTCGAGATCCCTAGAATTTCTAGTTTGGACTTTCTTTTGAGGTAAGTAGTGTTTACTTTTACTGAATTTATCTGGTATATTATGAATTAAATAAATTTATGCATGCTTGTGATTGAAATTATTTATTGAAATAATTGTTGGAATTAATTATGATGAAAGTTAATTGTAGAAAATTATTTATGATTGAAATTATTTGCTGAGCAATTATTATGATGATATATGATCTCAAAGAATGTCATAATTGATTTGACTCGAATATCAATTAATTTTATTATTCTTGAAAATAATACATGAATTGGAAGAAAATATGAAATTGACAACCTGACTGTGTTGAGGACCCCACCAACGGGGGCATATACGTTGGCAATTGACTGTCCTGAGGATTTACGTCGCCAGTAAGACCAGCGACATGTCGCCAGATAGACCAGCGACAAAACCGCAGTTAGACCAGCGGTTCCAAAGGACTTGGCTGCCAGATGATTCGCAGCCCACCGCAAGCAGATACGCGGTATTATGACCCTGCCACAGGGATAATGTGGTCATAGTCATGGTTGGTAAGAAGAATTTAAGAAATTGATGAATTTAAGAAGAAAAGCATAATTGAAATTATGATGAATTGACTTTTTATATATGATTGACAGTATGATTATGATTTCATGAAATTACATATTAATTTATGATGCATAGTATTATTTGCCTGATTATTCAGTTAAAGGTATACACTGCTTACTGGGCTATTTAGCTCATGATAAGTTTTATGTTTTTCTTACAGATCCAGAAAATTAGCATGATGCGGGATTTCGGTTGGGAGAGCGATTAGAGATGGAGTTAACTCATTGATTTAGGATTTATCTCAGAATTGATTCAAGACCTTTAGTTTTGTTTTTAGTATTGATTTTGTCAGACAGTTACTTTCTTTTGAACACTTAGTTTTGATTTGTTATTTGAACCAAGTTTGATTATTGAATAAAGAAAAATTTATTTAACTATTTGTGAAGATATCATGAAGAGATGCCTTGCATGCTTATGGGAAAAGTATTCTATAAGTATGCGGCGGTTGCCATGACCCTCGATTCACAATCTCGGGTCGGGGGCGTGACAGGGGTACTCTGAGAAAACATTACCTCTTTGAAATTCATACTGTATTCTTTTGAATTACTCTCCTGCTTAAGAATCAACTTTGAGAAGTCTACGGTAATAGGAATTGGTATCACCAAAAAAACATAGAGATTAGATCGCATCCATTTTAGGTAGCAGATCTAGTGATCTTTCGCTCACTTACCTGGGGCTACCATTGAGAATTGGACAACCTAAACAAAATGATTGGATGCCACTCATTGAGAAGATCCCGGAAAAGCTAGCTAGTTGGAAAGTTAAACTACTCTCCCTTGCTGGACGAATAACTCTTCTCAATTCAGTAATCACGCCAATTCTAACATACTGGATGTCCAACTTCATTATACCACCTAGCATCATCCTGTTGCCGCCAATCCCCTCGTCGCCTGATCGCCGAAGACGAGCACCGGCAAAAGAAAATCCACGCTGACCGGAGGCAGCTCCGGCAGGGACCCTCCGACGGTCAAGTCAGAGAGAAGACTGGACAACAGTAAAAGGAGACAAAGAGCTCTACAGGGAGAGAGAGAGAGAGCAAGCCTGAGCATTTTTCCGGAGCCGCCCCTAGCACTGTTGCCTTCCCCGATTTATAGTTGGAGGTGGTATGGCCTCGCCGTCGGTGACGTAGACAACTGGAGAGTTGTCAAATCACCGAAAGTTGTCACGTCGTTGACAAAGTTGACAGGTCCTAGGAATTAATTCTCATCCTTAGCAGGACAGTGCCCCAGGCTTCCTGGCAGGGTAATGCCCCCTGGCGTTCGTGTGGCGTTTACTTGATGGGACTGCAGCCCACGCCGCTCATCCGGCGTCTAAGAAGGCCTATAGAGGTGGGGCGACAGCCATCCAAACTGATAGTGAGTCGTCGGCGTCCCATCCGATGGAAAGTCGGTGACGGGGGGTCGGCCCTCAGGCGATCGGAGGTGACGTGGGGCGCTAGGCTGATCCGCTCCGATCGAGGCACAATCGGTAGTCGCTGTCGGTGTCGCCCGCGGTCGGTCGGAAGGAGTCGGTCGGTCGGATGGAGCCGGTCGGTCGAACGGGGTCGGTCGATCGAACGGAGTCGGTCAGATGGAGTCGGTCGGCCGAATGGAGTCGATCAGATGGAGTCGGTCGGATGGATGGAGTCGGTCGGTCGGTATATCCCAACAGTTGCCCCCCCACTGCTGAGCCTGATGTCGCATTGGCCCGCGTCTCCACGTGGGTAGGACGTTGGGCGAAAGGAGTGGATTCCTTGCTGTGTCCTGGATCGAGTTTGCCGACCTCACGGCAGATGGTCCGGGCAAGTCGACGTCAGGTGTCCCGTTGTCCGATGATGGGATGCCAAACAATCTGGTGTCAGGCGATCGGGTGTCCGACGATCGAGTGCCGGACGATCCGGTGTCAGGTGATCGGGTGTCAAACGATCCGGTGTCAGGCGATCGGGTGTCAGACGATCCGGTGTCAGGCGATCGGGTGTCTGGCGCCTTTTGGGGAACGCAAACCGCCATCTGGCGTCGGTTCTGGGAGCGTGGGTCGCTGTCAGGCGTCCCATCGGGGATGCGAACCACCGCGGGCAATTTAATTCCGAATCGCGGCCCTTCCGCCACGTGTCAGGGATTGTTGGGCCGGCGTCCTTCGCATTTAATGAAGGTGACGTGGCCCTTCTGGGATGGGTGCGCCGAACCGCCGGATCGAAAGGGAGGCCCGGATGCCGCCACGTGTCGCTCATCCGAGAAGTCTTGGTCGGCGTGGCGTCATCTCGGCCGTCGAACAGCCCTATATATATGGGGCCACTTGTACTCGAAGCTCCATTTCTGACGGTTTTGCTGTGGAGACTCTGCCCAAGCGGTCTCTCTGTCGTCGACGGCAGCTGCGCCCGCCCCCACTCCCGCAAGGGTTCGTTCGGAGCTCGTCTCCTCTTCTGTTTTGCTTTAGTTTTTCTTAAAACCCTTTCTTTTCCTTCTCCTCCTTCTTCGGTCTTGTCTTCCTCTCGGTTCTGGTGTTATGGCCAGAACCTCACCTCAGGAGGCTCGGTCGGAAAACCCGACCGATGACCTTCGATCGACTCTGAAAGTTGAGATTTTCTCGCTTTCGGAGCCGAATGTGGATCAGCTTCGGGATCAGTATCGTATCCCGGAGCAGTTCCAACTTTCTGCCTCAGGGGCCGGTGGTCAGGTTAACAACCCGCCCGCGGGCCAGGTGGCACTGTACGTTGAGGACCTCCGGACTGATCTTCGACTTTCGATTCAGGAGTTCGTCCGGAATCTGCTAGATTATTACGGACTCTGTCCGGCGCAACTAGCGCCGAACTCGGTTCGGCTGATAATCAGCTTCGTCCTCTTATGTCAGCTCCTACCGACCAACCCTCGGATTTCTCTCTTCCGGGCATTTTTTGTCCTCCGACCCCACCCTAAGGCCCGAGGGTGGTGGCTCTTCAACCCTCAGAAGGGTCTTTCCTTCATCACTGGCCTTCCATCATCCATTCACGGGTGGAAGAACCAGTTTTTCTTTGTTTCCTCTTCCTCTCCCTGGGGCTTCCCTTCTCACTGGGGCGTGCCTCGAACCGAGGCAAACGAGAACAGCCGAGTGGAGGCGGACGACCGGGAGGACTTCCACCGACTCAAGGACATGTCGGTCCCGAAGCAGAGGGAGCTTGTTACCGAACAAGCCCTCTATGATGCTGGCCTGAGCCTGATCCCCCGTCTAGGTATCGCCCGATCCATCGGTCGTCTTTTTATTTGGCATTCGTTCTCGTGCATATACTGATCCTTCTGTCGGCATCGCAGGGACACCGCCGAGGATGAGGCCGATCGATGCTGAAATCAGACAATATGCGGCGAGGAAGAGGCCGGCGTCGGGGGCCGGACCTTCACGACCACCGAAGAAACCCTCAACAGCGGCGCCGACCGTCGCAGCGTCGGCGACCGATCAGTCGGAGCCGGTGATTGCACTTTCGGCTCCGACGGCGCAACCGGAGGAGCGGCCGGCGGAGGAAGCGGCTGAAGGAATGTCGGCAGCTCCGCCGACGAGAGCGGCATCGGATGCCGTTCGGGAACCCGAACGTTACCCGTCGGCTCCCGCAGCTGCAACGGGGGGTGCTCAGTCAAGCTCGAGCATCCCCTCCTTACCCGATCCACTGGCTGGGGCGGCCGATCGGGGGAAAACCCCGATGGACCCCGTCGACGACACAAGGTCGGGGAGTCGCACCGCGCCACCTGGCACCCAGGTCCCGAAGGAGCGTCGGCGCTGGCAGACCACAACCTGGCCAGGAGACTGTGCCAGGGGATCCTTCTCCCAGTCGACGTGGAGGTGCTGAAGTCTCGGCAGGTGACCGAGATGCTATCTTCATTCTACCCGACCATGGTCGGGGTAAGTTCCACTTCGTCTCCTTCCTTCTTAGTGTTTTCATTATTTCGCTTTCCTGACGTAGCGCCCATGTTTGCAGCTAATCTACACCATGTCCGAACTTGAAACCGGGTACCGGAGGTTCGGGAACGTCCGAGCGGCTTGGAAGGATAGGGCAACGGCCGTCGAGGCCGACAAGGCGGTGCTGGTCGAGCACCTGAAGCTGTCGACCGATCGAGAGGCGAGGCTGGTGGACGAGGTCTCTCATCTCGGGTCCGAACTCAAGTCAGCCCGAAAGGAAGCCAAGTGCAAGGGTCGGACTGCGCACCGTCGAGCTCGAGGCCGAACGCGAGCAGCTCCGGGTCAGCCTGGAGAATCTCGCCAAGGCTGAGGAGGACTTATCGATCGCCCAGGCCGATGCCGACATAGCGAAGGCAGAGGCGGAGTCGGTGAAGGACTCACTCGATCGGGTGGAAGCGGAGGCGAGGTCGACGAAGGAGTCAGTGAGTCGGGCGGTGGACGACTTTCGTGGCTCCGACAGGTATCGAGAGGAATTGCTGGAGTCCGGCTTTGCATCGTACCGGGTGGGGTACGAAGATGGTCGAGACACAGTCCAAGCTCTGTACCCGGAGCTGGACCTCAGTGGTATCATTCCACCGGGGGCCGAGGACCAAGCCATGGAAGAGATGGCCGACCCATCGTCGGGGGATGTCGCTGCGGTGGGAGAGGCCGTCCCGGAATAGATTGCCGAAGGAGGGACGGTCCCGACTCTTGACCAGGCTCCGACCCATGATCCAGCACCGACCGTCGGTCCAGCACCGACCGACGATCCTGCCACGGCCGTCGACCCAGTGCCGATCATGGTGGATACACCGGTCATCCCCGAGCTTCCATCAGTCGAAGAGATTGACTCCGAAGGATGATCGCGGCCTTATCTTCCTTTGTTGTTTTTGTTTTTCTTTGTGCACTTGTAACCGGGCTTCGGCTCGATTTTGTAGTCAAATGAACTTAAGAAATTTTTGGTTTCCTTTTTGACTTCCTTTTCTTGCCTGTCGGGATGTACTTGTAATCGTGGGGTCATAAGGTCGGAGAGCCATAGTCTTGACGTGCCGCATTAGGACACCCAACGTCATCCCGAGTCGTTAGTCGAGATAGTCGATGGTGCGGTATAGGGTAAGCAAGACGAACCCCGACCACTAATCGCTCGTCTTAAGACCTGGACCGAACGTCCGTCGTTAGGTCGTAAACCGAATGCCAGAGTCGGACGTACGTTGTCCTGGCATGAGTCGGGGGTCGACCGACTTCCAGGAACGAGTCCGCTGAGTCGGTCATGCCGGCGGAGTCGAACGTCGTTCGTGGGGAAGAAAGTCGACCGACTTTCGGGTGCACCCCGACGACCCTAATGTCATCCGATGCGATCGATCGACTGCATCTGGTACATCGTCGCACGCAGTCGACGTGTCTGGTCATGAAAGCGATGGCAAGTCGAGTTCCCCTTACCCAGACATAGGTCGGACACTTGTGTAGCACCGTGTGATAAACGGTGGTAAGCCGAATACCCTTCGATCGGTCTCGACCCGATCGGTAAGTCACGAACGCGGTGTTGGTTGCATTGGCGCTTTTGCCTTTCCCGATCGGAGCGAGGTCGGCTAGTCGGCCGATCGTTCTGCCCGAACGTTTTAGCCGAAAGTTTTAGATGTAGAAGGAGTGTAACTCTCATTTTCGCAGGTGCGTCGGTCCTTTAAGTGTTCGACGCATCGTTGGCGGTCAGTCCGATGACCCGCAGTAGAACGTTAAGTCCGTGTTGGGACGTCGGAGGCTCGCATTCCTTGGTGAGCGCTGAACCACAGTCGAAGGGTCGAAATTTCAGACTCCGAAGTTTAAGCTGACTTCACATTCCAAATGGGGGAGGTACAGAGTTCACTGATAGTACAACCTCAGATTGTCGGCGTTCCAGGTCCGGGGAATGGGTTTTCCTTCCAGGGTTTCCAGTCGGTAAGCTCTCGGTCTGTAGGTGTCGGCTACCTTGTAGGATCCCTCCCAGTTCGGGGATAATTTTCCTTGATCCAAGGGTTTTGAGACCTCCGCCTTTCTCAAGACCAGGTCTCCAGGTCGGAAGAGCTTCGGTTTTACCCTGGCGTTGTAATATCGGGCCACCTTTTGTCGGTAAGAAGCCATACGAAGTTGTGCCTCGCATCGGAGCTCGGGTAAGAGGTCCAAGTCGGCCCTCCGACACTCGGAGTTATCCGGCTCACAATATTGCTTGACCCTAGTTGATGGCAATCCGATCTCCAGCGGGATCATGGCTTCCGTTCCATAGGCCAAGCTGAAAGGTGATTCTCCGATCGGGATACGGGGTGTCGTCCGGTACGCCCATAGGACGGAGTTCAGCTCTTCGACCCAGAGGCCCTTGGCTTCATTCAGTCGGATTTTGAACCCATGCAATATGGTCCAGTTGGTCACCTCGACCTCGCCGTTGGACTGTGGATGCCCGATCGAGGTTAGTCGGTGCGTGATTTGAAATCTGACGCAGAAGTCTCTGAAGTCCTGGTTGTCAAACTGTCGCCCATTATCGGTAATGATGGTGTTTGACAGTCCGAACCGAAAGATGATGGACTTCTGTACGAAGTCTTCCATCTTCCGCTCAGTGATTTGTGCTAAGGGTTCGGCTTCCACCCATTTAGTAAAGTAGTCGATCGCGACGACGATAAATTTCCATTGTCCGGATGCCGGGGGAAAAGGTCCGAGTATGTCGATTCCCCACTAGGTGAAGGGCCACGGGGCGATAACCGGAGCAAGCTGGCTGGCGGGTCGGTGTTGTACGTTGGCATACCTTTGGCATGGTTCGCACCTCCGAACCAATTCAGCAGCATCCTTCTTTATAGTGGGCCAGTAGTAACCCTGTCGCAGAACTTTGTAAGTCAAGGACTTGCCCCCCAAGTGATCGCCACAGATTCCTTCATGCACTTCTCTGAGGGCATAGTCCGCGTCGGTCGGCCCTAGGCACTTCAGCAAGGGAAGGGAAAATGACCTTTTGTATAGTCGGCTGTCGATCATCACATATTGGGAAGCCGCCCACCGGAGTCGCTTGGCTTCCGCAGGGTCTTCGGGGGTAGATCCGTCGGTTAGGTACTGAGCGATCGGGTCCATCCAGCTTGGCTCCACCGCCAATTGCAGCACCTCTTCGACCCGATCGACGCTCGGCCGTTCAAGACTTTCCACGAACGTCCGGCCCAAGGCGACGTAGTCGGATGTCGCGAGCCTGGAGAGCGCGTCGGCCCGAGAATTTTCTGCCCTGGGGATGTGGAAGATTTCGAAGTACTTGAAGGGTGCCATGAGATCTTTTACTTTTTGGTGGTACTTGGTCATGGTCGGATCTCGCACCTCAAACTCGCCTTGGATTTGCCCAACGATCAATTGAGAGTCGGAGAAAACTTTGAGTCGGTCGACCCCGAGCCCCAATGCCAACTTCAAGCCGACGATGAGTGTCTCATATTCGGCCTGATTGTTGGTGGCCTTGAAGTCGAATCGGAGGGCATGTTCGGTAACCACTCCCTCCGAATTGGTGAGCAGGAAATCGGCCCCACTCCCTCGAGCGTTGGAGGCTCCGTCGATGTGCAACACCCAGGCCGAATCGGGGTCGCAGTCGGAGGTCCCGACCTCCGCGAGGCTTCTCTCCTTCTTGGTGTCCGGATGTCGCATATCGACGATGGCCCTGATCTTCTCGGGGTTAGCCTCGATTCTCCGTTGCCAGATGAGGAATCCTAGGAACTTCCCCGAGGTCACTCCGAAGGCGCACTTGCTCGGGTTCAGCTTCATCTGGTGTCGTCGCAGAGTGCGGAAGGTTTCTTCGAGATCCCGGACATGATCCGAAATTCGCGCACTCTTTACCAGCATGTCGTCGACATACACTTCCATGTTGCACCCGATCTGATCTTTAAAAACCTTATTGACCAGTCGTTGGTAGGTGGCGCCAGCATTCTTCAGTCCAAACGGCATTACTCTGTAGCAGTAGAGGCCCTTGGCAGTTACAAAGGCGGTGTGTTCCTCATCTTCGGGTGCCATCCGGATCTGGTTGTACCCTGCGAAGGCGTCCATAAAGCTGAGCAGTCGATAACCGGACGTCGCATCCACCAGCTGATCGATCTTCGAAAGTGGGAAGCTGTCCTTTGGACAGGCCCGATTCAAGTCGGTGTAGTCGATGCAGATCCTCCACTTCCCGCTAGCTTTTTTCACCATTACGACGTTGGCGAGCCAATCGGGATAAGTAGTCTCCCTGATGAAGCCTGCCTCGAGTAGCTTATCCACCTCCTCGTCGATGGCCTTCTGTCTTTCTGGAGTGAAAGATCTTTTCTTCTGCCTTACCGGCCTCATTGCTGGGTCGATGTTGAGTCGGTGGGTCATCGTCTCTGAGGGAATTCCCGGCATATCCACCGCCGACCAAGCGAATACGTCGGTATTTGCCCTCAGTAGTTCTGCCAAATGCCGTCGCTCGGGGTCGGGTAACTGAGACCCGACCCACACTTTTTGGTCGGGGTTTCCCGCTATCGCGATGGAAACGAGCTGTTCGACTGGCTCGCCCCGCTCTTTTTCCTCCCGTTGGTCCAGCTTATCGACCGTCAGGGGACCCTTCGATTCGTTACTTTGAGCAGAGATCTGAAAGCATCGACGAGCGAGGTGTTGATCTCCGCACATCTCCTCGATGCCGTTTTTGGTCAGGAACCGAACCAGGAGATGATACGTCGAAACTATCGCCTTGAGGGCGTTCAGTCCGGGTCTTCCAAGTATGGCGTTGTAGGCCGAGGGCACTTGGACGACCGCAAAAGTCAGATGGACTGTGCTCTGTCGTGGCTCGGCTCCAGCCGTCACGGGCAGGGTGACCTCTCCTTCCACCGCGACAGCATCTCCAGCGAAACCTATTAGGGGCGTAGAGACTCTCTTGAGTCGGTCGGCCGACAGTCGCATCCAGGAGAAGGTCGAGTAAAACAGAACATTCGTTGAACTTCCATTATTTACAAAAAAAAATTTCACATCGTAATTCGCTATCGTTGTCGAGACAACAACAGCGTCATCATGGGAGGTTTGGATGCCCCGAATATCTTCTTCTGTGAAAGTAATTACATCGTCCGGGCGTGGCTTCTTCGCTGGCTCCCTCCAGCAGACATCCCCGGGCCCAGCCGTTTGGAAATCACGTTGATGACCCCAGCTGTAGGTCGATTATCAGTCGCTTCTTGGGTCGGCTGGGGTCGTCGGTCGGCAACTGGTCGGGTCGGCGGGTTCCTCCGAAATTTATCGAGATATCCCCGGCAGATGAGGGCTTCGATCTCATCTTTAAGCTGGATGCATTACTCGGTATTGTGGCCGTGGCCCCGGTGGAATCGACAGTATTTCCATCGGTCGAGGCCCTTTGCCTTCAAAGGCGGAGGCCATCGCAGGTACTCTTTCCCTTCGATCTTCATCAAAATCTGCGCACGAGGAGCAGAGAGGGGAGTGTAGGAATCATACCTGGGGCGTGCCGGCCTCGGGCTCCGACGTCAGGGCGACCTCTGGTCCCGTCGTGGGGGTGATACCCGACCGTCGGTCGGGGGCCTGTTAGGCACAGTAGGGTCCCGACCCTTCCTCCACTTCTCCTTCGGGCCTTTGGGCTCGATCAGATGCCGGTCGGAAGCTCCCTCGTCTGCACGCATGTACTTGTATGCGCGCTCCAGCAGCTCAGCGTACGTCTGGAGGAGGATTTTGTCCAGGGAGTAGGTGAACCGAGATGCCCTCAGCCCGTGCTTCATGGCCGAGACGGCCATGTCCTCATTGAGGTCCCAAACCTTGAGCGTGGCCGCATTGAATCACGCCACGAAGTGTCGGAGCGTCTCATTTTTCCCTTGTTTAAGAGAGAAAAGGCTGTCCGATGTTCGGGGCGACTTTCGGCTGGTGCTGAAGTGGGTCGTGAAGGAGTGCTCAAGCTGCCCGAAGGAGTGGATACTTTCCGATCGAAGACCGAAGTACCAGGCCCTGGCAGCTTTGCATAGCATGGCGGGGAAGCCGATGCAAAGGAGAGCGTCGGTTGCCCCCTGGATCGTCATGAGAGCTCTGTAGCTCTCCAGGTGGTCGATCGGATCGGTGGAGCCATCGTAGGACTCCACGTGGGGCATTTTGAACTGACTGGGGATCGACTCATCAAGGATGAGTCGGGAGAGAGATTGGACGGTCTGGAAGTCAACGTCGTTCGAGGACTTCTGCCCGTCCACCTGCAACTGGGCAAGCCGACGATCGATCTCGTCGAACCTGCGTTCGTAGTCGTCGATCCGTCGGTGCTGGGAGACCCCAGGAGTAGAGTCTCCAGAGGAGTCCGAGAGAGAGGCGGACGGCATCCACGGTCGCTTCTCCTTCCTTGCTCGTTCCAGTTGGGAAGGGGAGGGCCTCGAGACCGACGGGCGTCACGCCGTGGGCGCTCCTCCTCCTTCCGGTGGGAGCGGAGTGACAGGGGCTCCGGAGAAGGCGACGGCGATCGGTGCGGGCATCGGCGGCTGCTCCTGGAGGGTATTGGACGCGCCGCCGGTTGCTTGCCCGGGGAAGGCGGCAGCCGGATCGGTTGTTGCTAAAGGCTTTTGACCGCATCCGTCAGCACGGTCATCTGCCGAACTATTGCCATGATCTGTGCCTCCGTGGTCACTGCGGACGCGGAGAGCTGGGCTCTGCCATGGAGGGTGGAGGGGAGGCTTCTTCCCGACGGGAAGAGCGCCTCGCCGATCCAGTGACCCTCGACCGTTGAGCTCTTGTCTTTATCATCTCGAATTTCGTGGGGATAGTGTACCGTTACAAGGACCCGTAACGTCCTGTACGCTGGACTCCCCATCCTAAGCAGGAGAGCCTGCCCCCCTTCCTGGCGCGCCAATCTGTTGCCGCCAATCCCCTGGTCGCCTGGTCGCTGGGGACGAGCACCTGTAAAAGAAAGTCCACGCTGACCGGAGGCAGCTCCGGCGGGGACCCTCCGACGGTCAAGTCAGAGAGGAAACTGGGCAACAGTAAAAAGGAGACAAGGAACTCTACGGGGAGAGAGAGAGAGAGCAAGCCTGAGCGTTTTTCCGGAGCCGCCCCCTAGCACTGTTGCCTTCCCCGATTTATAGTTGGAGGTGGTATGGCCTCACCGTCGGTGACGTAGACAACTGGAGAGTTGTCAAATCGCTGGAAGTTGTCACGTCGTTGACAAAGTTGACAGGTCCTAGGAATTAATTCTCGTCCTTAGCAGGACAGCGCCCCAGGCTTCCTGGCAGGGTAATGCCCCCTGGCGTTCGTGCGGCGTTTACTTGATGGGACTGCAGCCCACGCCACTTATCCGGCGTCTAGGAAGGCCTATAGAGGTGGGGCGACAGCCATCCAAACTGATAGTGAGTCGTCGGCGTCCCATCCGATGGGAAGTCGGTGACGGGGGGTCGACCCTCAGGCGATCGGAGGCTACGTGGGGCTGCTAGGCCGATCCTCTCCGTCGGGGCGCAATCGGTAGTCGCTGTCGGTGTCGCATGCGGTCGGTTGGGAGGGTCGATCGGCCGGATGGAGCCGGTCGGCCGAACGGAGTCAGTCGGTCGAACGGAGTCGGTCGGATGGAGTCGGTCGGCCGAACGGAGTCGGTCGGATGGAGTCGGTCGGTCGGATGGAGTCGGTCGGTATATCCCAATACATCCAAAGAATAGGCAGGCTATGGAGGCTTTCTTATGGACAGGAGAGGATAGGGCTAAACAGGGCAGGTGTCTGTTAAATTGGAACTCGGTGTGTCGGCCAAAAGATCTTGGGGGAATGGGAATTACCAACATCAGGACACTTAATAAGGTTTTGTTCTGCAAATGGTGGTGAAAACTATTTGGAAATCCACAAAAGCCATGGACTACATTGGTTTTGGCAAGATACTATCAAAACCGGCCTTTCACTCTGAAGCCACCACATCATCAGCAACTGTCGGTACTCTGGAAGGCAGTCCTAAAGGTTAAAAACCTATTCCAGGCATTAGTGAAATTCCAACTTGGCGATGGATTGAACATTATATTTTGGCATGATTCGTGGCTGTTTCACCAACCCATCATGGATAGGTTCCCTTGTTTGTTTGCGCTTTCGCCCGCAAAGGACATCTCTGTCGCAGAAGCTCATGCTCTTGCACCGGCAATGACTGCTGGCCACTTGCATCTCCAACACACTGTGATCTTGGCCATCAGCAGCTAAGGAAAGAGATGTCAGCAGTAGAAATCTCGGACAAGAAAGATTCAATAGGCTGGAAATGGTTTCCAGATAAGAAATTCTCCACAAAACAATGCTATCATTTCTTACTGGATGGAGGAATTAGGTCTTTTTTTAGTACAATTATATGGAAAATTAGAGTTCCAGAGAAAGTTAAATACTTTACTTTTTCTCTATTTCGAAGACACAATTCAAACTAAATCCAATCTCATCAAGCAAGGGTGGAAAGGTATGGATAGCTGCTCCTTATGTGACTCTTAACTCTGAAACAGTTGATCATCTGTTTCTGCAATGCTCATACTCCAGAATGGTCTGGTCAATACTCTTACAAAATTTCGATCTTAGCGATCTCCCACAAACCCAATTTCTGTGCTATGGAGTGCTTGGCGATCGGACATAAACATGCTTCCTCTGCAGAGTGGACTAGATATTTTGATGACAACAGCTCAATGGACGCTGTGGAAGGAAAGAAACAAAAGATGTTTTGAGTACCAAGCTTATCTATCAAAACCTGTGGCCAAGCAAATAGCAAATCTCTTCAAATCGTGGACAGAACACTTGTCTGATGAAAATTGCACTCCAATTCAACTGGTCAGAAACACCATAAATGAAAGGCTGCAGTCCCTGAAAAATTAAGGTTTTTTGTGGTTGGCTCTCAAACCAGTTGCGTGCGGAAGATTTTGGCAAACTAGTGTTGGGCAGCCAGTTAAGGATATCCACCATGTGGAGCTTCAATGGGAGCACGTCTCATCTTTTTATCAAATTCCTTTCAAAATTACCTAATTTGAGAGGTTGGCCAGCAAATTTTCAATCTCTTTAGACCTCACGAAGGGAAAAAAGAAGGCATGGGACCAATGATGATGGCGTTATGTTGGCAGATTTGGCATAAAAGAATGCACGTATCTTTCTCAAAGAACTCTTCAGTCTTACACTCTGTGTAAAATTTCCATGCTTGCCAACTTTGGGAATCCATCTGCCCATCAAATGGAAGGACACCGCAAGAAGCTAATGTCTATACTTTCTCCATTCTGTTAACATTCAAATGATCCATCTACTCTTGTTTTTTCCTGTTTCTATCTTTGTACAGACTTATCATCAGTAAAAATTGGGGCAAGTGTCTCATTCCTCCTTAACTTCAAAAAGAAGAGTTGACTTGGTCATTAATGAGAAAAATGTATAAGTTCTTTTTAGAGGTTATTTGACATGACCAATTCAAGACTTCAAGAAATGGCCTTCTTAGTCCATTGAATTCTTTAGGATAGGCCACGGGAGAGAAAAGGGTGGAGGGATGTGGTGATAACAGAGGAATTGTGAGCATGAATGAAGTTGGTGAATGTACAAAGATCAAAGGAGGCCCCTTATAAGAATACTAGTGGTCATGTGTTAAGAGACAAGCAAAGAGAACATGAGTGTAAGAAATGTGAAAATAAATGACTGTAGATATTGTTCCCTATGGAACGAAGGGTAAGAAGGATGCAATGCTGAAGCACATGCAATCAACTTTCCAAGGGTTTCGATAAGCTAATTAGATATCGACGAGAACTTTCTTGATGGCCTTCCATGGTTTTTCTTATAGTGATGGAACTAATTTTTGGTGAGCTGCATGTCAGTTACCACTGCTTTATTATAAGCTCTTCTAGTTAATATTTGAATAGGCCATTAATACAATAAGTTCCATTTCAGGGAGGAGAGCTATGAATCTTGTAATACGACATTATTACACTGTAACATTATAACTTTCTATCTGGTTGCAGGGAGATCCCATTTCAGACAGAATTTTTTCTGGTACACTTTGGCACACGACACATCCCTCATTTAGAGACTAGGATTATTATCTTGCGTCATGACTTTATCGTCCCCTCGATGCAACAAATATTGGTTCCTATTGGCGATTGAAGAATGCCATGACTGCAATATACAATTTGTGCAGCATTAATGCCATGACAAAGTCAGCATGGGCATAGTTCTCCACAAATTGAACAGTCAGCTTATCTCCATCATGAAACTTGAGATTATCCAACAAGAGCTCAACATCACGAACATCGGCGAGCGAGTCACGGCACCATAGCTGAGGAATAGAGGCAGATTGTTTGGAATGTTTGACATGTTGTAGATTGGAGGAGCGCTCTGCCCATAATTTTCAATGTTAATTTCTCGGTTCTCGAAGTTGTACTTTGTGAGATGCCCTCTCGAAAAGCTGTGGATTTAAGAGCCAAAAACTGTTAAGACTTATTATGAGAATAGAAAACTGCAGACAATATGGCTGTCAATCCTAATTAGCATGTTATATGTGATTATATGATATTTCTCTATGATAGTTTGTAGGTTATAGAAACAAATGTCAAAAAATCTGCAATAAGATCTGAGTCAGTTACGGAAAATTGACTTTATATCATTCACTTTCTTGTTCTTGGGTGGAGTGTTACAACTTTACATATTTCATAATATTACTGAAGAAATCCATTGATCCAATTATGGTATTATACATATAGTTGTCCACATGTGAGAAAAGGTATAATAAAATTAATTTAAAATATGGACATGGAAATGTCTACTTGAAGTAGAATCTTCCACTCATCAACCAACATTGCTTCGACAAAAAGAAGATCTCAACTTTGATATAATGTTCTTAATTGCATGAAGGTTAAGAAAAAGAGAGCAGAATTCATATTTCAGGGATATAGACAAATATCAAATGAAACAGATTTTCGCAATCTGCTTAAGAGTCTTACTTTGTGCCAGGTGCACCATGGTCCTTGTTGCTGTGGATTGCGGTTCATACTGCAAGAACAGCTCGACGGTGGAGGTATTAAGGCAGCAATTGTTCCCTAAGCTCAAAGGTTATATCACAGAAAGAACCATATATTAATTGACATTTTTATCATTTTGACAATCTAATGTTTATCAATATGCAAAGAAACAAATCTTATTATCTTGTTGCTTACAACATGGCGGCATCAGATGAATACATACCTGTAATGGATTGCAGAAGATTGTAGCAATCCACTCCTGGTTCACGGCAGAGTGTCTCCAAAAATTGTGCCACTTGTGGTCTATTCTCCTCAGTAAAAAAGAATAGCCCAAGTTAGAAGAACTCAAATCTAGATATCATTAACAAAAGAGATGGAGATTATTGGTGCAATCTTTGGAGAAAAGGCCATTGGATTGGTATCTATAAGAAGAACACTTTTAGTGTTGTATTACCCTTGGGATTGAACTCTGCCACTCCAAGCCATTTAACTATCTGTATGAGAGAAACAACAATCCCTCAGACAACCATACAACTATAGTTACAATAGTAGCAATATTATGGTAACTTACTTGGTCTACAAAAGCTCTAGCTCCAAGAATACCTAGTGGGGTTGTCATGTGAGACAGATAGGCCACTGGGCTTAGCAGTGCTGCTGACATTAGCTTATCCACTAACTTGCCTTCAGAGAATGATGCTAGTGCAATTAGAGTGCCCTGTAACATGAAGAAACAAAATATCACCATAGAAATTGTCTGTAAAATATGTTAAATAAAATTAATGGTGCACAAAACACCTATTGTAACATAGTCGATATAGGGATGCAAATGGCTCTGTTTCAGATGGAACTCGACCTTGTTTTAAACCAAAAATTATGCGCTATTACCGTAAAATTTGAACCTAGATGCATCACATTTTGCAAGTGGTTTAAGTTTAGTTGATCAAGCTGATTATTTCTATGTGATTACTGGTTGACTGGGTTGAACATGGACCTAAATGATTCTGATTTCCTGAATCTTATCTAATTTTGATACAATTGTTTGGTCCCATTTAGCACTTAAGCTGTCTTAGTCCAGTTGCTTGTCAGCATGGTGGAGACAGAAAACAAAGTAGCAATGATTATTCAAGATGGTTTGGACGTGTACAACTGAATGAATGATCATAAAAAAGAAGATGGAGACCGACCGAAGAAATGTTTGATAAAGGCATAAGAAAATTTACCAAGGAATGACCAACATAATGCAACTTCTGGCCAGTCTGCTGATACACAAAATCGAAAGTAGCAGGGAGATCATGAGTGACCAGCTCATCCCAAGACCAATGCCAGTATGCCTGTTCAATAATCCATCCTTTCTTCTGTAATCGATCTTAAATAAGACAAGCCATAATTTGAAAAAAAACAGTACTAATGTATTTTGATTCAAATAAATCAATAATATATATATATATATATATTTTTTTTTTATTTTTTTTATTTTTTTTTTCAGAGTAAGAAATGCTAATGAACCGGGTTGGATGGAGCAAGGGAAACATGGCGACGGCTCCACTTAGTTCCCCTAGTGTTTGCAATCCATACATCAAATCCATTGTCAGCTAAAATGTATGCAAGTGATTCTTCAGGAGGGTTTAGTATCCATGTCGCGCCGTCCTGCCATTATGGACAAATGAGTTAAACGACTAAGAATTTTGGTTAATGATCTCAATAAATTCTTGACACGAGATTTGTATTGATACAAATCGTAATCAAATTTTATGAGTACATATTTAGATAGCCAGCAGATAGATGAAATTGAAATTATGCTGTTATATGATTCATAAGAACTCTTGCTTCACTATATCACAGGGAAAAAACTATGGAACAAAAGATTGTTCCCAAAATTGGCATGTTTTGTCGGAAATATTACCAATGGAATGAGCCTTAGCTGCTAGGCATGCCCCAAATCCGATTGCCATTAGCAGGTCTTTTCTATTCATACTCTCTTCAAGCCCCAAAAAAAAAATCAAGTATATAGACATTTCAACATGCAGTATTTCTTTTCCTTTTTGTACTTGTTGAAGCTCTGATGCTACTGTTATATTTATCTTAAGTTAATAATTGACATCATTTATGCCAATTAGATCCATGGATCAAATCCACTGGATCCACAGATCGTCCGTTGTAGGGTATGTGTGATTGGAGGAAATATTGTTCTGAAATGAGAATGAAATGAGTGATTTCTTTGATTGAAGAAAACCCCGTCCATTCTAATTCGAGGGGATAGAATGCTCCAACGTCACAAAATTCAATTCAGATTCTCACCAAATATTCAAATATTATTTCAATTTTAGCCACAAACCAAACACATGGGAAAATATGATCATTCTAACTCCAACCGCGAGTCAAATGCATCTAGTATGCCGTATATAAGGCTCCAAACGCATGATTGAAGGCTTAGGATTAGAGATGGCAACGGACCGGATATGCATCGGATCGATCGATATCCGTATCTATCCCGTCAGCAAAAAATTCATATCTATACTCGCTCCATATCCATCTCGAATTTAGTTGGATTAGATCGAGCTCCAAGAATAAATTGGATTGGATCGGATCGGATATATCTGAAATTTCTATATAATCTTTTTAAAAAAATTCTGTAATACAATAGAGCCCTATAAATTAAAAATTTTGTAATCTAAGAAGAACCATTTCAATTAAAAATCTCCAATCCTATAAAATATCATGCTTCTACCAAGATTAATTAAGCTTTCAAAACCTTAAGGAACCAACTCACATCGCCGCAACATGAACAGAATCCCATATACTTGAGGCAAGAAAACCCAATCAAAACCTCGAAAACCCCTCTAATCTCTTTCAAGTGCTCTTCTTTTCCATATATTTTTGAAAAAAATAATAAAATAAAAAATAAAATAAAATAAAAAATAATCTATGTAGAAAAAATTATCTCTTAAATTTTTTTTATATATTTTTAAATTCAAATTAGATACCTAATGAATCGGATCAAATTAAAATGTGAATTTGAGTAACGTCCTTGCTGCTTACCTGTGCTCACGATGAAAGACGAGATTAGCAAATAGTGATACAATAAGAGATACATCAAATCGTACAATCTCATGCCACGTGTTGGGTTTATATAGTGGTGATATACCGTCTAAATTCTCGTGCCAATCGAGCACCCAGCAGTCCAGATTCCAAGATTGGGACCCCACCTTTTTCTTCATAGTCCACCAACTCCAGCAAAAGAAGGAAACAACCGAAAATTACGCCCAAAAAGCTCCTTCCACTCCATTGATGGTACGAACTTTGATCATCGTCACTCATGTTGTCGAGAACTCGGACTTTTCCCTTGCGGGGACATAGTTTAAGTTGCAGATGCATGCCTTTTTTTTTTTCCTTATAATAATGGAGGCTAAAATGGAGCCATCCGAGTTTTATTAAAAAAGAATGCATACCAGTTTAGAAATAGTTCATAACTAGATGATGGGATATCCAATAAATTATTCAATGTGGACGTGGGGATGGCCAAAAACGTGAGTAAAACTTTGGAATGGCAAAAGGAAAAATAAATATTATTCAAACTCAAGTTTTAACGCCCGTCTACCCGAGTTTCTGCTGTTGTGACCCTTGACTCTGCCAGTTCTATCCATTTAAAAGTAAGAGCCAATTAATAGCCACCAAACAAGGAGGAAAAAGTACATTGAACAAAGATCAACTGCTAATTTGATGTATATAGGTGCAACTAAAAGAAAAGGTAATGATCAATATGCATCAGCATTAGTATCTAAAAAGATGGGAATATCTCTACTGCATCATATAGATATGAACTATGATAACAGGAAAAGATCCTCTTCAGCATTAGCTTGCTTCAGACAATCCTCGCAGCTTTGGAAATTGGTAGCCGCCTTTAATGGGTCCAAAAAAGGAGAGCAGCCCATGAGCATCCAACTTATTATTTATATCTTCTTAGATCATGTGCCACCTTATTCTTTATATGGAGGAGTACTCTTATTTTGGATCCTACATCTGACTCCATATTATCTCATCCATTTGCAAGTTAAGGGTAAAGTTAGATATACATTATAAGATGAAGGGTGAGGACCACTTTCGGCTTTGATGCTGCTTTTCTTTGCAAGATCCGTCATCGTCTTTTGGTATGGCAAGGGGCAGTCTAAGTTGGCTGATTACTTCAGTAGAATATTTCTTTGTAAAAGAGGTTAAGGATATTCTCCTATAAAATGTGCACCGGAGTTAAAGTTGAATGATTAATTGGGACCCATTTAGTTGGCATCTACCAATTGCTACCATCTTGATGCATGACACGTTTTAATCATTACTATCATAGATGACATGATGGGTCTTCTTCATCACATATTTTAAACAAATAAATCAATGGAGAATTGAACCTTCAAGATTTCCC
Organism: Elaeis guineensis; assembly: GCF_000442705.2. Classification (NCBI taxonomy): domain Eukaryota; kingdom Viridiplantae; phylum Streptophyta; class Magnoliopsida; order Arecales; family Arecaceae; genus Elaeis; species Elaeis guineensis. Next base: position 76,384,401 of record NC_025999.2, read on the forward strand.
TATACACATCCCTGAAAGAGAGAGCATACCAAAAGAGGGGAGGGGGACAAAGAGAGAGCATAAAAATGTACTATTTCTTAGCAAGTTCGATGCATCATTATATTATAATATGAAGACCAATGCGGGCTTATAAGGACAGAGAATCTAAAATTAAAGTAGATGAAATTAAGTGCTTTCATGCATCAAAACCCATACCATGAGTACCCCATGTTGTAGCAGTACAGGCTTCCTCCTCCCTTCACCACCTCCAATTCTACCCACTGGGATCCTCTGCATGCTGAGTATGTATCCATCTTCTGTTGTCACCTGAAGGAAAAGAGAAAAGGAGTTCATAACCATGCAAAATTATACAAAAAAATTAGGGAATTTGGAATCACTACCTCATGTTCTTCACATTTGTAGCCTCGTGGGATGATAACTGAAGTGCATGCCCCGGCCATCTCCTGTGGTGGAACGGCGGTGTCGACATGGTCGATCGTTTGGAGCTCTTGCCGGTACAAGACACGAGCTTCGATGAGCTCCAATTGGAAGACAAGGAGGAGGAGGACGGAGATCATAGCACATGCCAAGCCATGAGAGCCCATGTTGATAAAGCTTGGCTTGTGCTATGATTAGTAGTGGGAGTGACATCTAGCTAAGAGAGATGGGGTGGCCTTTTATAACAGAAAGAAGAAGAGGGGGAGAAACAGATAGCGAAGTGTGAAAGCAAGGAAAAGGTAAGCATTTCTTGGCTTTTCTCCATGAGATAACGGATCCAAACGCCACCTTAAAGTGTGTGCATCTTTTCATGTTCGGTTTTAGCGTGGTACTGCACGGGATGGGGTCTTTTCCTTTTGATGTTTTAATTTATTTGGAGAAGAGTATTAATGCAAGTATGGGAGACGATTGGGTGAGAACAAGCACTGAAAACATCAATTGTAATAGAAAAATCATTCTATTTGCGATTATTACATACACGGTGCATTGTCTTGCCAATCTTTTTAAGGAAACAGTAAATGTATAAAACCTTCAAATATTTTATAATATTTTCTTGCAGCAATCAACTTTTGGGGGCTATATATCCTATCATGAATGGCTGGGAACTGGGAAGCTTGTTAGAGATAGCACACATTAGCCTTGATGGGCCATAAACTTCACCTGCTCATGTCTTATGCCTTACTACTTGTTCGGGGGATAATTTGTAATTCAGATCGAAGACATGAGCCAGAAAAAAGATATGTGATAAAATGTACAGGACCAACACCACAATATTGTTGGAGATGAATGTGTCCTAATGATCCTTATTTCCGACGATCTCCCTAAGCAAAACATTAGATTTCAGCTGGTCCGGACTTCGGCTTGTAACCAAGACTCCACCAACCAATCCCAATCCCCATAGCGAGCTAACATCTGAATAGATCGATTTCAGACTTCGACAGTAGATATACTTCAGACCCCACTGATCTTTATTCCAGTGAACACAACTGGCCCCGACTACCTCCTTCCTTCAGTGCCTATATTCATCAAACCGCTCTGAAGCCTCCTTAACCAAAATCGGTCCAATCATACTTGCGCTCTCATTTCAAATTCAAAAATATCTGTGACACCATAGCTAGCCGAAATAGATAAAGTAAGTGTAACAACCCAGTCCCGAAGATCTATGATGAAAATCTTACCATATCATGTCTAAATCGGCCAAACAACCTATCCAAAATGGTTTTTCAATCCTAACCTACCAAATGGTCTACAGGAGACCTCCAAGGTACGTGTATAATTTCTTCCAAAATGCTTCTTCTCCTCTATTTTCTAAGATCTGACTTGAACATCGGAGGATCGCCATTGGAGCCAACTCCGGTCAGGACTTGTCTTGCAAGTTGCTCTCCCGAAAGGATGCACCATCGCTCCAGTCAATTCGATCGAGAGCCAAATTTTAGTGGCAACAGATTGGTGCTAGAGAAAGGCCCCTGATCTGATTTTGAGGAGCAAGAGATTGAGACCATGGCCCCATGCAAAGCAACTTCTCGACGATCCAATGCCACCACCTCCCGATTGACGGAGATCACGGCCAATCATCAAGCCCAGGCGCAATTGCCAAAGATTCCTCAATCGCCTCCATAGCTGATAATGACCATCAGCATGAAGCAGTTCAACCTACAATTTCAGTAGGTGCAGAACTTGACCACTGCCATCTAGGTGATGCATAGATTAATGCCACACTGACGACAGCAGCAATGTAGCCGACCAATGCTGCACCGATGGTGGAGCCATGATCAGCCAACCCTATGCAACAACCTACACCGCCACCACAGGAGCGACTGCAGATTCTCCTGTAGAGCCCTGAGTGGGGGAGGCAGACTCACTATAGCTGGCCTCGAGACCCAAAGCGAAGAAGGTGGCGATCTTCGAGACTCTATTCTAAGCAGGACTCAACCCCTAACCAGCGATCTCTTCCATAATGTTTGGAGGACCGCATTGCCCGAGATGCGGTTATCAACCGCAAACTCCGAAAGATGAATGAGCGGATTGAAGCAATCCACAACCAAGCTCCAATACAAGATGAGGGATACAACACTGATCCACCATTTAGCATTTGGATCGTACAAGAGCCGCTCCCCAATAACTTTAAGGTGCTGCAAATGGAGAGCTACTATGGGATTACCGATCTCGTGGACCATCTGGAAGGCTTCAAAACTATAATGCTCTTTCATGGAGCTACCAACACTGCCCTCTATTGAGCTTTTTCATCTACTTTAAAGGGCATAGCTCAGTATTGGTATTCAAGCCTAAAGTCATGGATGATCCACTCATTTGACCAAATGAGTTGCTTGTTCGTGGATCACTTCATCAGCAGTAGGAGGCAGTGGAAAGAATCAAACTCTCTGGTCAATATCAAGCAGAAGGAGGAAGAATCAATCCGATTCTATCTTAGTCACTTCAATACGGCTATATTGGAGATCCGCGATCTAGATTAATCGATCGCCATGACTGTCCTGAAGAGCGGGCTTCTATAGAACGATCTTTTGTATTCTCTAGAGAAGACCTACCCTCGCAAATTCGTCGATATGTTAGCTCGAATGAAGAAGTATACACGAGCCGATGAAGCATTTGAAGATGAGCCCATGATAGATGTGGCTACCAGAGAGAAGAAGAAAGAAGAGGAGATGAAGTCTCCACCAAGGAACTAGCAGCGTTCTCGCTCTCCACCCAAAAGTTAGAGATCCCGAACTCCCCCATAAAATCACCAACAAAAGAATTCTTTTAGAGGGGAGAGATGTGTGTCTCCATCTAGAAGGTTTATAAACTACACGCTACTGAACGCTGCCTAAACGCAAGTGTTGATGGAGATTAAGGATTGGATCCCTCGTGTAAGGAAGTTGCGGTCTCATCCAGATCAGCAAAATCCTAACAAATACTGTCTCTACCACTGCGACCACAGCTACAAGACCGAAGACCATCTTCAACTTCGAGATGAAATCGAGGAGCTTATACAATGTGGGTGCTTAGATCGGTTCATCAGACGTTGGCAAGAGCAGTCGGAAGAATGACGGAGGCCGCCTCACCAACCAGAACAGCGGCATAGAGAATCCTTCAGAAATCGACCTCCTATCAAAGTAATAAACACAATAATTGGAGGACACCAAAGCTGAGCAGAAGAGTCAGCCGAACCTATCAAGAAGCAGAAAACTAAAGAATCCATTGCCTTCACTAAAGAAGATGCTCAAGGAGTTCTGTTTCCATATAATGATATGATGGTTGTATTTCTAAATATTGCAAACTATGATGTACGTCGTATTTTGATTGATAATAAAAGTTTGGTAAACGTGTTATTTTATGATACTTTCTCCTGAATGGACATTCCTCCTGAGCGGTTAGGGTGATTAGACTCACCTCTTGTGGGATTTACTGGAGATGCAGTATATGTTGAAAAAGTCATTACCCTCCCCATAGTCGTCGAACGATCTCCCCAACGATCCAAGACTCAAATTGATTTTCTCGTGGTTCGGGCACCATCAGCCTATAATGCCATCCTCGAACGTCTAAGCTCAACGCATTTCGAGCTATGGTGTCCACCTATCACCTGAAGATGAAATTCCCAACTAAGTTCGAAGTTGGCGAAGTCAGAAGAGATCAGGCTCTGGCGTAACAGTGCTACACTATCGCACTTCATGGCATGGAGCCCTCAGAAGTCTATCTGGTTGACGAACTGGACACCCAGGATGAACTAATCGAAGAACATGGGATGCCGGCAGAGGACCTTGAGACGATCCCACTGAATGATGACAATCAGGAGCACACTATCCAGATCGGATCGAACCTCAATCAAGTAACCAAAAAATATCTCATCTTCTTTTTGCAGAAAAATACAGATGTGTTTGCCTAAACCCTAGCTGATATGCCAGATATCGAGAGATAATGCATCGGTTAAGCATCAATCTGAACTATCGGCCCATTAAATAGAAGAAAAGAAGCTTTACTCCCAAACGATAGAAGGCAATAGCTGAAGAGATGGACAAATTACTCGATGCAGGCTTCGTTTGGGAAATAACCTATCCAAGCTAGATCATAAATATGATCCTGATGAAAAAGAAGAATGGCAAGTGGCGAATCTGTATCAACTTCACTGACCTCAACAAAGCATGTCCGAAGGATAACTATCCCTACCTTCGATCGATCAGCTAGTGGATGCCACTTCGGGATATGAACTCCTCACTTTCATGGGTATCTTTTTTGGATACAATCAAATTTGGATAGCACCCAAAGACGAAGAGAAAATCATTTTTGTTACTAATCAAGACCTCCTCTGTTATAAGGTCATACCTTTTGGTCTAAAAAATGCAAGTACAACTTATCAGCATCTTGTGAATAAAATTTTCAAGGATCAGATTGGATGGAATATGAAGGTCTACGTGAACGATATGCTTGTCAAAAGCAGAACCTCATGAACCCACTTTAAGGACCTCGAAGAGACCTTCATCACTCTAAAGAAGTATTAGATGAAGCTGAATCCAGTTACGTGTGCCTTCGAAGTTACTTTGGACAAGTTCCTAGGCTTCATAGTATCCAGTCGGATGGTAGAAGCCAATCCTGAGAAGATCCGAGCCATACAAGAGATGGACCCGTCTAAGAATATAAAAAAAGTACAGCATCTCACAGACAGAGTGGCGGTATTGAACTGGTTTGTTTCTAGACCAGCTGAATGCTATCTTTTATTTTTTCAGACCCTAAAACAACTAAAGAACTTTCGATGGATCGAAGATTGCCGGTGCGTCTTTTCGGAATTATAAAATTATCTCAGTTCTGCACCACTCCTCAGCAAGTCAAAGTTTGATGTAGAACTTTACTTATACCTGACGGTCTCACCAGCTACCATAAGCACGCTATTGGTCCATAAGCAGGATAAAGTTCAAAGGCTAATCAACTATATCAGCCAGATCTTGTATGATGCAGAGACCAGATATACTAGACTGGAGAAGCTAATCTTCGCCCTCATTATTACAATCTAAAAGCTTCAATCCTACTTCCAAGCGCATCCCATTGCAGTGCTAACTGATCAACCGCTCAAGATAGTTTTGCATCAGCCTGATACTTCTGGGTGATTGGCGAAATGGGTGATTAAACTTATAGAATTTGAGGTAAAGTTCTAACCTCGGCCTCCTATTGAAGCTCGATTCCAGCTGGTCCAGACTTCGGCTCATAACCAAGACTCCACCAATCGATCCTAGTCCCCACAGTGGGCTAACATCTGAACATGTTGACTTGAGACTTCGATGGTAAATATACTTCAAACCCCACCGATCTCTATTCTAGTGAACATAGCTAGCCTTGGCCACCTCCTCAATGAAAACCGGTCCGATCCTACTTACACCCTCATTTTAAATTCAAAAGTGCCTGCGACACCACAGCTGACTCCAAAATAAATAAGGCAAGCATAACTATCCAATCCCAAAGATCTTGAATGAAAATTTTACCATATCACATCCAAATCATCCAGACAACCTGTTCAAAATGGCTTTTCAGTCCAAACTTACAAAATGGCGCCTACAAGGGACCCCCTAGGTACACGTACAATTTTTTCCAAAAATGCTAATTTTTCTCTATTTCCTGATATCTGACTTAAGCATTGGAAAATCCCACCGAAGTCAATTTCAGGCAAGATTTGTCTTGTAGGATGCTCTCTTGGGAGGATACGCCGCCACTCCAGTCAATCCGATTGAGAGCCGGATTTCAACGGCAATACTACTCTACATTCGAATCTAGCTATCCTTTTGAAATGTTCATCTAAGCCCATCACAGTTTGAAAAGAAACTGAACATATGACTTCCACGTTAAAGGCCAATGCCAAAACACTCAAACCAACTCAATTTTTTTGAGGGAACAAACCAACTTCCTTTGCTAGCACTAGCACATAAGACAACCGACTTGCTATGTGGATTAGTTGGCATCAAACTAGGTTCCTTCTTCTACTACCAAAAAAAAAACTAGGTCCTTCTTTGGTATCTTTCCTCCCTCCTTCCTATACTTTGACTAAGTAGACATCCTTTTTGTATCTCACTGCCCGGATGAGATGATGAACCTCTGTTCCTTTTTCTCCTCAGAGAACCATCTTCCATTTGTCGAACTTTCAATTAATTGATCAACTTGTCCTAATTATTTTCCACCTTTTCTCATTGCTACGCTACAAAACAGGTAGTAGATCAAGATCAAAACATCTCTTACCAGATATAAGATAAACAAGGTTTTGATGGAAAATATCGATAGTTACGAAATAGAGATGGCAGGGTTTAACGATGTGCTTCTATTAGCAAAAAAACCAATTTGATAAGATTATACGGATAAAATATCATGCTTTATCTCACGTGCATGGTATGGACGCCTGCATGCCACAATATGGCATATATAGGTGCTAGGAACTGTAAACAAGTTAATTATGCAGTAGGATCATCTTTTATTATATTATAAATCAAATTTTCAACAAGATACAGATTGTATGAAACATCTTATTATCTTTATTTTAAAAAATTATCGCATGCACCGTATACACCGGCATGAACGTGCATGCAGACCGAGGTGTGTTACTGTAGATCAATCATTGAGATGAGTGCCTCAGCTACGGTAATACGTCTCGGTGATGGGCTATGTGCATGGCTGGCTGGAGCACGAAGTGCAAGAAATAATTTCTCCTATACTGTCTGTCCTTATTGGTGCTTCAAATATCAGTAAATGTATAATCATTCTTTTAGTTCTCCATCTATCTCTCTCTCCAATCAAGTCTATATGGCTGACTCCTCGAATTATCATCCCAAAAAGAGATCGGTAATACATCCAATAATATCTTGCTCTACTTAATATATAAAAATTGAAACAAATGATCAAATAGAGTAGCAGCCATTCTGACTTTCTGCTCCTCGAGTATGGACTCCATAAATTTGTCCATAACCTCAATGTAGTACCTAAAATAGCACTTTCATTGATCATATTCACCGGGCCGATACAAAATTCTTTGCCTCTTTTTGAACTAACCACCGTAATATTGCATCATAAATCAAATTCAAACAATATATATTAGAAACATCATCGTAATATTACAAATATATATCGATCAAAATTAACTTAAAAAACCTATAAAGAAAATTGTAAATGCAAAACTACTACCAAAGAAGCACAATTCTATTTCATAAATAATAATGAGTATTTAGATAATATCTATATTAGATTTGTAGAAGATTATAATTTCAATGCCCTAACTAAATTTTCTGTGACCTCTTCCCAATTCTTTACCGTAACATCATCAATATTTTGCAAAAGATACAAATCATGCTTTAGTGGCAGACATTGTTTCTAGAATGAAGAAAGCAAGCACATGGATTAGAGTTTGCAAACCCAAACCAAATTAAAGACAAACTATATCAACAAAAAACCATTCAGATATTTTCTAATTAAATGCTCTTCATGTAATTAATACAAGAACTTCTAAAATACAAGTTATATACATTGAAAATTCAAGATGTATACTTTTGATTCAATATTAATCATTGTACCTATTGTAGTGTAGAAGGGAGGATATCATTAGTCTCTTATTAATTGTGAGTCAAGGAAGACTCTGACTTATATAGGAGGGGATCATCTTTGCTATATAAAACATTTTTTGAAGGGCAAAATCGTGAGGCCCAAAATGGCCCATACAACCTCCGGATTATAAGCCATAAGTTAGAGCGGACAATACCTCACGTGCCGAATTATGAGTCTTTGGTCGCAATAGTGGCGCTAGAAGAAGGACACCACCCTCCATGGACTGTGGGGCTCCTCTCGCCTGTACATCAGTTTGTAGGAGTACACAGATACAATCTATCGGAGTTCATAGATTCTCTCTTGATTGGGAGCTATGTTATGGTGTAGAAGAGAGGGGCATCATTAGTCTCACATTAGTTGTAAGTCAAGAAGAACTCTGATTTATATAGAAGAAGATCATCCTTTCCATGTAAGGCATCTTTTGAAGGATAAAATCGTAAAGCCCAAAATGGCCCATATAGCCCTCGGACTGTAAGCCGTAGGTCAGAACAGGCAATACCTCATGTGCCAAGCCACGAGCTTTAGTTACAACAATATCTGCACAACTTTCTATACAAAAAATAAGAGGCCTAAGGAGTAATTACTGAAAATTATTGGAAACATGTAAGTCATTAATTAAATTGAACAAATTAATATATTCAAAATAACTAAAAAATGTCCATGAGATGGCAATACTCCATGGCAGGGTGCGGTAATAAAGAAACAGGGAGGAGATAGAAAGAGGGGCAGGGCCCGCCACAACCATAACGGAGGCTGGGTAGAAAGGAAGAGAGAAAAGACAGAAGAGAGAGAGAGAGAAAGAAAATTACTGATCTACCTCTTCTCCTCTCGTGTCTGCCATCTTCGTTGTCGTTACCGTTGAAGAGAAGGCTAGAAAATAGTGCTACAGCCACCATGCCAATAGCATGAGTAGAATTGCACTGAACTTGGTTGCCGGAGCTACTCGTCAGGAGGAAGGGAAGTAGGGAGATAGAAAATCCTTTTTCGGGAAGAAAATATCGTATTTGATTTGAGAGCACTTTCGTCTCACGGGGATTGAAAATGAAATCCTATTAAAAATGGATTAGAAGTTATAAAAATAGTCAACAGGACTTAAAAATTGAAGTCCGATCACTAATGGATCAGACATTAAAAACCCTATAAAATAAGCATAAATTATATATATATATATATATATATATATATATATATATATATATAACACACACACACACACATATGGCTGCCTACCCCTCATAATAGCTTCTTTTGATTTTTTTTCCTCCTAAGGGGTTGTTTGGATGGTTAGACCCAAAATCCTATATGATTTATGACCCAATCATAAAAAATATTGAATTATAAATAGACCATACCTTATATTGATAAGTATCTATGATCATTTTTGAGTGGACTGGCCTGGATCTTATAGGGAGAAATAAATGATCTGTTGAGGTCATTTTTTTCTTCCTATAGGATCCAGGCCAGTTCATTCAAAAATGATTGTAGATATTTATAAATAAATGATCTGATCTATTTATAGTCTATTATTTTTTATGTTTAGGCCATGAATCTATAAAATTTTGAATCCAACCATCTAAATAGATCCTAAGATGCTTCCCACCTGATCTCAACTGCTTCCCTGTGATATTTTTTTTTTGCCTCTTTTTTCCTACGCCAGATAAGTGTAGATTTGAGCAGGGAAACGCGATTCCAAATTGCGGCTCCCATCCGATCACCATCTATTGATACGGAGATCAAGTTGGATAAGGGTCACTACCCTATGACGGGAGCAAACCTGGAGCCACGTTAACTCTAAAGATGCAGCCATTTTCTGAGCACAAGAAAGGTGGCGCCATTCGCTTGTCATGCCATGCCACAGCTGTCATATCTCGGTGCATCAAAGTCCTTGAAATATGCAACTGACGCTGGCTACGGCGCTGGTCTAACTTCAAGGGCTCCAAAATTTTGGGACTCTTTTGTTTCATAAATTTCCTTCCATGGTATCATGCAAATTGCAGTAACAGACTTTCATTGTTCTTATTTCTTCATTTATGTTTTTCTTTTTTTCTTCTTTTTTTTTTATGAATAAAAATTTTTTATTATACAACAGCTACAAGGAATTGGAACATCATACATTAATGAGGAGCTCTTTACTTATAAAATTCTATTATGTTACTAACTACAAAATAATCAATCTCTATTCGATTTAGGCTTTCATTTGCAATTCCAGCTGCAGTTCCTATGCCTTCTCACATATCGTCAATTATCTATTATCAACCATATGCCATGGTCTCAAATTCATATAAATATATAAATGTGTCGAAATGGTGTTATATTCGAACTCAAATGTTTTATATATGGATAGATATGCTTAGGTGGCACGACGATGCAGTGTTACCATGTCAGAGTCAAATTAAGTAATGCTAAGCATAAGCTAGGTAGGAAATGCTGCCTTAGGCCACTTGTCATTGCCCTTCTCTTCCATTAACTACTGACCATTTCCTTCTCTCCAATCCGTTGAAGATCCATCACAGCCACCGTTACAATTCAAATTTCACTGAAGGCAAAAAGAAAAGTAGAAAACAATTTCCTAAAGGGTTTTTTTTATCTTTCTGGTTAGACCTAAATCCATTTCATATCACTATCGCCAGCTGATACTGGGACAAAAGGGAAGTTGGATCATGGAACCTTCCCATTTCACATCTTTAATGACAAACCATGGTGGCATTACCAAGTTAGCACGCCACATCATTGTGTCAGCTTACATGCCTTGGAGTTCTCCTTTTTATTCCCATCTTTCTGTTGTAGATGTCTCAATCTATGTGATTTACTCATAGGCCAAGTTGGTGGTCATAAATGATGCTGAGCCCATTCCATTCCATTGGGCTCATTCTTCTATAAGAAAGGATAAGCCAATGTCATAAAGAAACAGTTTGATCCCATACATTGTTAGGTAGACACCTGCACACAACGATATCCAGGATGTACGGCCATGTGCATTTTTTCAGACCTACGCACTGTCACGTCTCCGATCCAAGATTGTGAATCGAAGGTCATGACAACCGCCGCATACTCATAGAAAACTTTTCCATAAGCATGCAAGATATTTCATCATAATATCTTACATATAAAGTTAAATAATTTTTCAATTTTTAATAACCAAATCTTGGTTCAAATAATAAATCAAAACTCAGTGTCCAAAAGAAAAATAATTATTTGACAAAGTCAACACTTAAAATAAAAGTCTTGAATCAATTCTAAAAAAAAAAATCCTAAATCAAATGAGCTAACTCCATCTCTAATCGCTCTCCCAACCGAAATCCCCCATCATGCTAATTTTCTGGATCTGTAAGAAAAACATAAAACTCATCATGAGCTAAATAGTCCAGTAAGCAGTGTATACCTTTAACTGAATGAATCAGGCAATAATACTATACATATCGATTTACTGATAATAACAAAATCAATATGTAATTTCATGAAATCATAATCATACTATCAATCATATAAAAAAATGCAATTCATCATAATTTCAAATTATGTTTATCATCTTAAATTCATCAATTTCTTAGGTTCTTCTTACCAACCATGACTATAACCACATTTTCCCTATGGCAGGGTCATAATACCGCGTATCTGCTTGCAGTAGGCTGCGAATCATCTGGCAGCCAAGTTCTTTGGAACCGCTGGTCTCGCTGGCGGTTTGTCGCTGATCTCTCTGGCGACATGTCGCTGGTCTCGCTGGCGACATAAATCCTCAGGACAATCAATTGCCAACGTATATACCCCATTGGAGGGGTCCTTTGCATAGTCAGGTTGTCAATTTATATTGTCTTCCAATTCATATATTATTTTCAAAAATAATATAAATAAATGATATTCGAGTCAAATCAATCATATCATTCATTATGATCATACATCATCATAATAATTTTGCAACAAATAACTTCATAAATAATTTCTACAATTAATTTCAATCATAAATAACTTCAACAATTATTTTCAATAAATATTTTCAATCACAAGCATACCATGAATTTATTTAATTCAAAATTTATAATTTATCAGATAAATTTAATAAAAGTAAACACTACTTATCTCAAAAGAAAATCCAAACTAGGAATTCTAGAAATCTTAAAAATCCTTCTCTGGACCTGATACGTCAAATATCATATTTTGATCAAAATTTTATCAAATTAAAAAAAATAAAATTTATTAAAATCCAATGTCTCCACATGGATCAATTTGACGACAGCATCCAGGATTTTCGGACTGATCCATGAAAATTCTTCTTATATTTCTTTTAATTATTATTATTACTTTATTATTTATTTATTTATTTTATTTATTTATTTTTTAATTCCATAAATCCTAAAAATCTAAGAGAGAGAGAGAGCAAAAAGTTTCTCTCTCCCTTTTTTTTTTTCTCTCTTCTTTTTTTTTCTTTTCTTTTCTCTTTTTCTTCTTTTTCTTTTCTCGGACTTCTTCTTTTTCTTCTTTTTCTTTTCTCGGGCTTCTTCCTGGCCGAAACAGGGGACTGGCAGGTCTCCTCCTTTGCCAGGCCGTTCAGTCCACGGCCGTCATGGTGGAGGCCGGCGGCAGAGGGGGGCCACTCTCCCGGGTTCGGAGAGGCAAGGCCGGCGGTCGGTTGTAATCGCCGGCGTCGGAAAACCAAATGGAAAAAGAGACCAAAATAGGGGTCTCTTCTCCGACCAAAAATCAGCGACACCCATCGCCGACAGTCGCGCACAGAGGCACAGGAAGAAGGGAAAAGAAGAGAGAAAGTGGAGGAAAACTTACTTCGGCCTCCGGTGACCTCGTCGGTGAGCAATCACGGCGAGAATAAAACGAGTATTCGCGGCTCCAATCGGAAAAATCAGGGAGGAAGAGAGGGAAATAGGACCGATGATCGGCTTCTAAGAAAGGGGAGGGTCTTTTTATAGAGAGCCCTAGGACTCCTGGGGGTCCTAGGACTCCCGATTGTCGGGGTTTAATCGGAGAAGAAGACTCCTACCGGGAGTCTTCTTCCCGGTTCCCCTGCTTTCTTTTTTTTTTTTTTTTGGGGCTTGGGTCTTGCTAGATGGGCTTGGGCTTTGGGCTATAATACACACCTCACACATACCAAGGCAGGATGGAGGAGTTAGACATTGTGTTTCCACCGCCTTCGGGTGCAAAGGATGGCAATAGATATAGATCTGACTGATCAAGAGAAAATTTTTGTGCATGATATGCGATGCAATAAAATTGATATAGAATATATCATTTAATTATATAAAAATATATAATTATTATTTTTTAATATATATTTAATAATATATTTAATATTTATAATTTTATTTTTTTATTTAAAATTTTAAATAATGAATATATCTTTTTTTTTGAAAAAAATTAAAATATCTCATGATCATATTATGACTTTTATGACTTTCTGCACATAGGATATTATAATTTTTTTTTCAAAAATCATAAAAAAATAAAGATATTTTCATCATTGAAAATTTATAAAATTTTTAAATAATAAAAATATCCATCCTTTATGACATCTTATGTACAGAAAATCATAATTTGACTATATGATGTCATAATATGGTCACGGGATGTCATAATTTTTTTAAAAGTTGAGGGATATTTGCATCATTCAAAATTTCAAATGAAAAAGTAGATCTGCAACATTAAATGTACTTTAGAAAGTGGTAGTTACATAGTCCAATCAGATGGGACGGTGTATTTTTTCTACACCGGATACAGTATATAAAGAATTACTTGATTGATCAATATTCGCATCCATTTTATAGTTAAAAAGTTTGTATCCATGTTGCCTCATATCAGATTGGGTGTGATTAAGTAGATTTATGGATCGGATCAAGTAGATATATAGATCGGATCAGATAAGAAACTCGTTATGTAAATATTATAAAATAATTATAATTTAAAAAAAAAATTTAAATTAAGATTATGTTAGATCAAATTTAGAATGGGTTATACTATTAACCACATCTGATTTGAACCTACTTCGAATATTTTTTTTAGAATCTATATCTATCTCATATTACAATCGGATAAGATAAAAATCTGCTCCATTTCAATTAAGTCGAATACCCAATAAGTCTGCTAGAATTGCCATCCCTACCTGGCATGTGTGATGGGGACTAATTTGCTTTCTATTTTTTATATTTAAAATGTAAGCTCTCATTTTACTTTGATGAAACCTATAGAGTTCTTTACCCTAATAATATTAAAAAAAAATTTATAAAACAAATACGCCTTTCAACTTATTTACAGGAACGATGTAAAACCATAAAACGTCATTTAAAATGGTATTTTATTGATAAAAAATATCATTTAAAATGGCGTTTCTTCGCTCCACGTCATCTCTTCCCCCCGTCCCCCGTGGAATCAAAAGATCAAAAAAAAAATTGCCATTTGTAATGACACTTTTGAAAGCATAATTTCAAATGGCGTTTTAAAAAGCGTCATTTCAAATGGCATTTTCGAAGATGCCATAACAAATGACGTTTTCTTGATTACACCCCTCCATTCAAAAAAATCCATCCAATGGCCCAAAAAAAAAAAGAAAACCAATCCGTACCATCCCCATACGGCCCTGTACCGGTGTCGTACCGACCTATATCAGCTCAAACTGAATTTTTTATTGATTTACTGTTAATTTTAAAATAATTTATGAAAATAATATTCTTCAAAAAATATTTACAAAGAGGCTATTCGAAAAAAAGTCGCCCTGATAGAACGACTTTAGGCACCACCTAACCCACCCTCACATTATGTGGGAGTGCTGAATCAGCCAGAAAAATCATGGTGTGAAAGGGAAACTTTAGGAGTCGCCATATCAAACGATGACTTATAAAGCCGTTCTGATATGCACTTACGCTTGCATGTTGCAGGCACCCATAACTTAGCATCCATGACTTGCTTGGCACCCAGATGCTGTGACCTAACCTAAAGTTTTCATGATCTAACCTTAAGTTCTCGTGACCCACCCGTGACCCAACAGAAGTGAGCCAGGATGTAGGCGCCTAGAGGGATCAGGATGTAGATGCCTACATCTGGGTTGTAGGCGCCTACATCCTAGACGTAGACACCTACATCTGGATTGTTTTCTGATTTTAGGCGGCTACATCCAATCCTATTTTAGGCGGCTTCTTCCATCGCTTTTATATATTTTCAAATCATCGAATTAGTTCGGAATATCCACTCCTTCATCTTCTTTCTCTTCCATTCCTCGCAGAATCCCTAGCTCTCATCTTCACAACCATCTCCACTCACGTCTTTAATCTAAATAAAAAATCTCCTTTTCAAGCTAAAAATCTCCTTCCATCTCCTTCTCGACCAATGGCTCCGAAGATGCGTCTTCCCCAACGCCAAAGAGCAAGCAGAAGTGAAAAAAGCAAAAGGGAAGAAGAAAGCAGAAGAGGAAGGGGAAGAGAAGCAAGCGAAGCACCATCACCTCCTCCTTCAAGATCACCTCCTCCGAGAACTCCTCTTCCTTCAAGATCACCTCCTTCGAGAACTCCAGTAAGTGATAAAAATATTCTCTCCAGCCATATTGTTGATATCAACTTTTTAGATTCAGAGGGATTTGAGATTGCAAATTTAATTAGAGCCATGGGATGAGAATTTATCTGCACTGCTAAAGTCCCAATATTTATGAAGTTAGTTAGAAAATTTTATGAGAATATTTCATTTGAAGAACATACCGTATCATCTTCAGTTAAGAAAAAAGAAATTTATTTGGATGATGAAATACTAGGAGAAATTTTAAAACTTCCAACCATAGGTGAGCTGCGGGATAGTAAAAGAGATAGAACTACAAGAGTAGAAACTATTATTAGGGTAGAAGATCATGGTCAATTCCAGAGAATTTATGAAAGATACTTAAATATTGAAATAAGACTACTCCATATAATTATTTGCTGGACTATACAACCTCAGGTTGGAGGATTTGATACTGTAATAGAGAGAAATTTAGCAATTATGTATCATGTAGTCAAATGTATCCCACTCAACCTTTCAAGAATGATAATCAAAGTTATACAAGAAGCGATGGATAAGGCACAGATGTCTCTGCCTTATGCCATGATGTTAACACATGTCTTTAAACATTATAGAGTAAAAATTTAGGGTGAACAATCAACAAAATTAGGTAGAGGTAGCAAAATCAATGAAAAAGTCCTACACAGAATGCATTGGTTTAAAATTGATGGTGAGTGGACTAGAAAGAATGGAAGGAGAGAACATATAGACGAAAATATTTTAGCTGAGAAAGAAAAACCTAAGAGTGAAGTAGGACCTTCTTCCAAGAGGAGGAGTGAAGTAGGACCTTCTAGGTCTATGGAGGGTATGGAATCTATTGAGCAAATGAGGATGACTCCAAATATGGTCAGTGCAATCGCTCAGGAAGTTGTATTTATTCTTCAGTTATCGTCTTCAGGAGAGAGCACTACACGTATGGATCCTAGCGGGATACATAGTTCTTCTTCGTTCGAGAAAAAATTGGACAATCTTATTTCAGCAGTACAGGATATAAGACAGGACATTCATAATTTAGTCTGTCGTATCGAAGAATTAGAGAGATATTCATCTCATACAGATATGCAACATCAGCTAGGCGAGATTATCTGCACTCTTAGAGTGCTCCAGAATGCGATACATAGAGAATCCGATGGAATAGAAAGATAAAATATTCTCTCTACTGGATTGGCTATAGTTTTACATAATGTTATCCGGATCGGCCAATAGATGAATATTCTTGTTTCAAATCTTTTAAGTAATCAATCCAGTCAGCTTCCTCCCAGTCAACCTCCTCCCAATCAGCCATCCTCCTCTAGGCCATCCTCATCTGCTCGTCACTATCGTCCTACTGTTCAAGCTGATCCAAAGGATTAGATTATCAGATTTTATATCTTCTATAGTGCGATGATGTAGTAGTTTTTGGTTATATATATTGTGTGGTGTATATGTATTGTGTGGTGTGATGATGTAGTACTATATTTTCTTGTAGCAGTTTTTAATTTATGGTATGAATATATCTTCTTAGTATGAAAGAATGATGTTGAATGGTTAAAGGATGTTGAATGGTTAAATGTTGGATAATTTTAACAATTAATTTTTTTATGCAACTAATATAGTATAAATTATAATATTAATGATTACAAAATTATTTTAGCATATACAAATATCATAATTATCGAGAGCTGTATATATCAAGATACTGGAGCCTCCTACGCATCCGTCTCTCGTAAATGTGTCTCATTTCTGGTTGCCGATGGCACAATTTAAAGTCGTCTATCCTTTGAGACAACTCGCATAGTATCAATAAGGCCGTCCATAATATCGATAAGTGCTCGATCCTTACATCCAACAGCGATCGAATGGAATCTACTCCTTATCGTATAATATCACGATGTGATCCTATGAAACTGTAAAAAAATAAATATTACTCATAAGTATATTAATAACAACATAACAAAATGAGATAAAAGCAAAATATACTTACCACAATATCCATCATACCACTCGAAGTACGGAACCTCATCTCGAGATGCTCACTCATCAATAGCGAGATGAATCATCTGGTGATGCTCCTGTACCACTACAGACATGGATCATAATAATCCATCATGGAAAGCATAGGTGGACCAGCAACAATCAAATCCTCTCATCTCTCCCATGCATCAATATACTCCCAATGCTCTCGAACCCAATCATGATGATGTCGCCCTCATCGATCCAAACGGTGGAGAGCGTCTCAAGTGTCATATGGTGGGGGAACATCCTGGTGCATGCCAAACTCTCCACGATGTCGAAGCAAATGAGAGGTGCGCGTGTCCTCCATACATGCTGATCTGATCGACATATCTCGGGCAATGCGGTTAATATATCTGGTGTGTAAGGCACCCATAATATCTGATCATCATGCTGCTGATCTAACTGATCCCTATAATATATAACTGTGTGTAGCACCGGATTATTAGCACCAATCAATCGAGTCCTCCACCTGTCCAAAATAAAGCCACTATGTTATTATATGAAAACATACAGTCATTTATCATGTAAAATCAATGCTACTGGTTACATACCTGCATCCTAGTAGATCAACCTGATCATGCTGTATGCCAGCTAATAGACCCTCCAAAGCAGCATCATCCATATCTAATGGGATATGTCCCGTTACATATATATAAGTAGTAAGAGTAGTATTAGATAATGTATATGACTTTAATAAGATTTTTTTTATAAAAAATATAAGTAGTAAGAGTAGGATTAGAATGCTTACACCGCCATCTAAAATAGTCTTTGACCGATGTACTCCTGCAATGTAAGAATACTCCTATCTCGAGGGTCTGTATGCCGTAGATCATAAGCCATAACATACTAATGAACCTAAAATAATGATATATATCACAAGTGTATTAGAGTATAAGAAATATGATAGCCATTCATTTCATGAAAAATATAATTTTCAATGCATGAAAATGATGATGTCACTAATTCATTACTAGTAAATGTCTGGTAGCACAATATTGTCACATAATACAATTTAAACACACAATACAGTTCATCTCTAGATATAAAACAACATTCAAAATACAATCCCACAAAAATATATAAAACAATATTGAAAATATATTTCTGGAGCCTTTAATTTCTTCCACTGATAGTTAGAGTTCAATCTTCGACCAGCGCTAATACAACCACCATCATCTAAATTTATATTGTTAAAAAATTGTGAGGGTTCGTGCAAATGAGGTTATGGTTCTCCCACATTAATATCAGGCTGAACATCTTCATCACCATCTTCATCTTCATCATCATCATCACTGCTACTGTCCTCATCCATCCAATAGTCTTCATCCTCACTGTCATCTGACTCAAAACCTAGATTATCAGAATTTATTCCATTGCCTACCCAGTTATCGTCCCCTATATGAGTGTCGTATCCTGCACTTACTACTACTTTCACTATAGGAGAAGTCAGCATAGCAGAAGACATCAAAGGAGAAGTCACCATAGGACTTTAAATAATTGGACAACTAGGACCAACAGTAGTAGAATATTGTTCTGCAAACATAGCCTCAACACTATCGATTTGCACCATAGGAGTTACGAAAGGTGAGGAAGGTCCAGGAGTATTGCCCTCTTGGATTAAAAGCCGACTATAGTATCCAAAGCTCGATACATCTTCCTTTTCAATATATAATTCTAAAAATTGACATTTTGAATATTTCAAAGAAAATGTCAACATTTCTTGAATATCTTCATCGTCATCAATTGGAACTAAAGGGGGGGCGAAGTTGCCGCCGGGCCAAAGGGGGGCGGCCGCCGTCGAGGGGGCCACCGCCGAGCCAGGGGGATGGGGCTGCCATCAATCGAGGGCCGGGGGGATGGGGGGGTGGCCGCCACTGGCAGAGAGAGAGAAGAGGGGGAAGAGCGAGAGAAGAAGGGGAAGAAGGGCTTACCAGCATGGTGGGCTCATCGGAGATCGATCGGAGCAATTGGAGTGGGGATTGACGGTGAACGGGTGGAGAAAAGGTGAGGTTCGATAGTGAATGGACGGAGAACGAAAAATAGAAGGGAAGAAGAGGCTTAAATTGCCTGGGTCTTTGAAAATGCCATTTCAAATGGCGCTTTCAAAAACACCATTTGAAATGGCATTTTCAAAAGTGCCATTACAAATGGTGATTTTCTTTTTTTTTTTTGATCCTTTGATTCCACGAGAGATGGAGGGAGGAGATGACATGAAGCGAAGAAACGCCATTTCAAATGACATTTTGTATCAAAAAATATCATTTGAAATGATATTTTATAATTTTATATTATTTTTATAAATAAATTAAAAAATATATTAATTTTATAAAAAAAATTAATATTATTTAAATAAAAAATACCGAATCTATAGCTATCGAATAGACAGAAAAAACTAACCACTTCGGTATAGCAGCATCTTACCGCATGCTTCACATCAACACCAGTGTCATAATTATTTAAAGGAGTTTTTTTGCATATAAGCCCTACTAATATAAAGTAATTGTAAAAAAATATTTTTAAATGTACTTACATATCAAGATATCTTTTATTCCGGAAATCTCCTATAATATCGCCGACAAAACTTTCATGGTCATAATAACAATTTATCGTGTTTCTTTGCATTCCTCTCATTCGGTATTTGAGAGCTTCGATCCAGTGAAGTATGTTAACTGCCCCTAAATCAAGATAGAATCAAGATTTAAATTCCTGGAAGGATGGTAGAGAGGAACATAAATTCAATGATGGTGGTGTTTGAAAAGCATCAGTAGCTCACTAACTAAAAGCTCTAGAAAGCGGATGAAGGGAGAAATGGGAAACATACAATAAATATTTCAATATAGATGATGAAAAGTTGAGTAGGGATCCTATTGACAAATTTATACAATAATGGAGATGCTAGTTTCCATGCATATGAATGAGGAATTTGAACTTATGAACGAAGTCTCAATTTACGGTTTATCTATAAGGAAAGGGCTTACATGCAAAAAATTCCTCAGTTAAATTCTTGATGCTGTCTTCACCTGCATATGTATCCATAATATAACGGAACCAGAATGCAGAATTAACACATACCAACGCAGAGGGCCAGATTTAGCACCTCTAATTTCACAAAGATAAAAAGCCAATGCAGGAAAATCTATGGGATAAGGATTAGCCTGACTTACAAAATGATCTTGGATAGCCGTAAAATAAGCCAAATCTAACCCATAATTTATATTTTTGATAGTTGAACTATTTTATGAGCTCAATCATCTAAACAGATCCTAAAAAGTGACATGACAAACTTGTGACGCTGCATAGACATCACTACTTAGACCCTTTCCCTCTTCTTAATATCGCTGGAGAGTTGCTTAACTCACTGTACCATCCAAGAAAGGGCTCAAGTTGTTTGTGAAGGTAAAGCAAGTAATGAAGCGAAATAGCCGAGGGCTAAAGAATTTAAAAAAAAAAAAAAAAGAAAAGAAAATTTTACAGTGCAGTAGAAGATGAGGAAATGAGGGTTTTACCCTCTCATGATGACTGATATTAGGGACACAGATAAACATGAAGGCAGAAAATATATAAGAAAAGACAACTTACATGCTTCTTTATAGTATTGAGAAGTAATATAACGACACCCACATTCTTGAAATCTAAGAGCTACACTGGATAAATATTTCAGATAATATAAGGCATACACAACAATAAAGCTATAGTTTGGTGCAGTATAAAACATGAAGCAGTAGCGTAAAAAATAAGGCTCAGATTAGAAATTCTTTACATATTACCAAACTCTTCGAACATTTTGCCTCTAGGATTATCAACTTTAAGAAATGTACAACCACGAGGGACAGTCAAATTTACCTAACACGCATGTCCCTTGGTTCTCCTTCATCCTTCCCCATTACATGGATTTTCTGATCACTGATATCACCAAAACTACACTAGAGATGCATGTTTGTAAAATGTTTTAGAGTGCACTTTGATGACCATTAGGTATTAACATATAGACACATCCACCATTCTCTCTCCGTCATACCAATTTCGATCATCTAATACTTTCAAAGGTATCCAAGGAACAAGTGTAACGGCTAATATTCCAGTTCTATATGAACACTAAAATACAGATTGGACATCTAAATAGTGTTGCCCAAGTTGCAGCAACCAACAGGTAGACTCATTGAGGCCAAAGCCATCTCCTAGATCGATGGTGACGTCAGGCAGCACAGGGTCCTGGGCTCATTTTCTGCCTCCTCTCATCAAAGTTAAAACTCTGTACCAAACTAGGCAAGCAACAATGTACACTTTTCCATGTCCTCTCTTTTCTGTTCTTAGGGTCTCTAGTGGGAGACACTTCACCGCTGTACACAGAATTGGCTCCAGAGATGTAGGGACTTCCATCTAATGATTTCGGAGGTTGGTCAGAGCTGATTTTGCCACCATCCGGTTTCCCGTTGATTTCAAATTTCTTGTTATCAGAAGCATTTTGTTCCTTGATATTCTTTTCACCTTGCGATGATTCTCGAAGAAGTTCAGCCAGTTTTTTTCTACCAGTTGGAGAAGGTTCTGATTTAGAGTCAGGAAATTTGTCGATAAAGAAAGCATCATTTAGCCGAGGTGTTGCAGTTGTGGTTGTCTGGTAATTTGGAGTACTGCCACGAGACGGAGTAAATTCTGCATAAAAGAAAATAGACTATTGTTATATTCCTGAAAATGGAAATTGTATTTGCAACCATAACATTACTCTTTAAAAATCAAATTTCCTGAAGCTACAGTAGTTTTACCTCCATTGACACTGTAGAAATCATCTTCACAGTCGGAGTCTAACCATGGCCGCGAGTCAAAAAAGATCTCCTCCTTACTACCTGCCGAGTCATAGAAAGGATTACATTAATTTAAAACTTGGTGCTAAAAGTGCAACAGATGGACCTTTTTGTCAATGCAAGACAATCAAGCAACCTGCAAAGAGCTAAAGCAGCTCTTCTTTAATAAGATTAAAGTGGCTGTTTATAATAAATTCTACAAAAGATGTGCATTTGTGGATATTTAATTAGAGATTGTATCTTAAATCTTAATGGGAACACAAAATTACGAACCAGGGAATCTAACATAAAGGAAAATATTGCTAGACAGTTACCACAAATTAAGTCTTAGCTATCTTAATGAAGGGGCCGATAGATGAAAGTATTTATTTTTCAGAAGCCCTAAAACTTTATTAAATTGATACTGATCAAATCCCTCATATCAACACTTGTTTTGATTTACATTGTTTATTTGAGAAAGCTACATTATTCTTGAAACTAGAAATGAGTGGAGAACTTGAGCAAATCTTCCTCAATAGCCGAATGATAAAAGGGTAATTGCATCTAATGCAGAGAAGAAAGAAATCAACCATGAGGAGTCATCAAGGAGCAAAAATACAATACCAATTCTTCCATGAGGGAAGCTAATTTCCAGTTCAACTGGATAGAACACAGATACCCTGGCCAATTAAGTTTAAAGGTAGTCCTTTTAAGGCAACAATTTTTAGTAGCACACTGATTCCCTTTTTTGCAAATCATTAACCAGACAACGTGCTATACCCTGCAAGCATATAATCCCTGCCCATGCTCATGCTCGAAAAGAACCATAAAGTAAGCCACTCCTTGCCATTAATTGCAGCAAACAAGGAAAAGAATATCTGGTGCTGCAGACAAGCTTTACCCCTAGTGGAGCCTTATCCTTGGTGAACTACCACGATGCAAACTACCATTGACACTGGTACCCGGAGATCAAAAAAAAAAAAAAGCAATTCTCCATCACCTCATTTCCTTTCTGTGATATTGTCATGCATTGACTTTGCACTTAAAAGTGGTGGTCAAAAATAAAAGCTTGAGTAATGTTGAGAACTTAGAGCCTCCACATACTACCCTTCAAAATGCATTTGGATGACCATCCACCAACAGGCCTTTAAAGGAAGATACAAGATAGAATACTCCCACTTTTAACTTCCAAAAACTTCTATTATCCTCTTTTAACTGAAGCCCAGCCCTCCTTTGATAAGACCATTAACCACGTAAATCTTTATCATTAATCGTTAATACGAAAGATAAATGCAGATCTCTCATCCTCTTGACCAACCAAACAGTACCCACGGAAGTAACAGCAAACAAATTCAATGGGTAAACAACCAGCACTACATTGTCCATTCAAATATGTTTCCATATGCTTACTCTATATCCCTTCCCAATCACAAGCATAATCCATCCTGAAATCAACATAGGGACCTTGCTTCAAGACTTTCTTCTTCACAATCCACTATTCAAATCCTTTAACCCAACAATTCCTTGTCACATGTGTCTTTCTATATCCTAAGCCACCTTGGACAGGCATGCAGACCCTTTCCCAATTTACATGATAAATACTTCTTTGAAACCCTAAGTTTGTGCAAAATATATCCAAGTTAAATATTATATGTTGGGAAAGCTGCTCATCAATATATGCAACAATATGTTTTAAGAATCGTATCCTTGAAGAAAAGAAAATGTTAGCATATAGGAAACCAAATTCTAGTAGAGCCCTCTAAAACAGATTCCAAACTTTTCTGCCAAAACCGGCCTAGGGCTAAAGAATTTCTTTCAACTTCACATATGTCTGAATGCAAATTTGAATTTCTTGTTGAATTCAATGATGAGAATTGTCATTCAGTCTGTCTTCTTAGATGATGGTACCCATTGTTCAGTGAATAGAGCAATAAGTCAGCATTTCTTTCGAGGACACGAATAGTACAGGGCTTGCTGAGCTGGTCATAGATGTCATGGGCAGAGGTTTCTAATGACTAGTCTCCACCCAATTCCATTAGCATTTTTTTAAACCTAACAAATACTGAAAATATGAGTTGGAAACTTTGAATGTTGCAAGCTACCATAGTTTGAATTCAGTGCTTGGTGCCAACCACCAACTTGTACGCTTGCTGATGACACTTGCATCAACTTGATGATTTATATATAAAATTTATTATATATAAAGCAAAATAATATGTAATGATTTTGTGACAGCACTTTCATTTGATAACTAGTCAATGTGAATCTAATGGTTCCATAAACATGACATGCATTATGTTACCTGCATATGAAGAAAAACATCATATGCAACCTTTTTTCAAAACAAGGCAGACTAAGACAGAGTCCCTTTAAGAATTTTAATTCAAGATAGGGCTTGGAAATACAACTTCACCATACTCCACATTCAACAAGTGCTATCTCAACATCATTACAAATTGTAATATGTCTAGAATTATTTAAGAAATTCCCAACAAGTTGAGGAGTGAAAAACTTCACCTAAGGTAAGGTTTTATTCTTTGACTGAAAATAAGTTTAACAATTGCAATTTCTTACCCAAAGTAAAACCTCCATCTTCTCCATGTATTTAAGAAAGAAAGTATGTTGATTTTACCACTAAGAAAGTATGTTGATTTTACCTGGCTTCTATTTGATTTATATATGTCTAAAGTAATTTCTATTTTAATTCTTAAGAAGGCTAGAGCACATTAGTATTTCATATCTAGATACAAAGGGTTATTTTTCTAATGTGGTAGTAAAGCATGGAAAAAACCATGCTAGGTTATTACCTGGGGCAGAGGATTCAAACAGAATATAAAATTGCTTGTACTGACAAATTGATGATGGAATCAAACACGCTACCTAATTTATTGTTTTAACCAATGCTTAATATACTCCCCACCAATAATGGACAGGATAAGTTTTAAGTTGATAGGGCAAAGTCCTGATGACACTTATTTTCTTCTTCCATAGATGGTATTATATCGATACAATAAAAAAATGCTGTTAATGAGTTTCAAATCTGATCAGAATAGTATACCAAATTTCTACAACAAGTTATATAATGATGTCACATTTCTCAAAATTTATTTTCTAAGGAAATTTTGGCGTTAATGCCGTTGATGGGAGAGGAACAGGAAAAGTAATCAAAAGAAAAGGAATATCATCATAGTATCCTGAGTATAAAAGTATAGTTATCTACAAGTGGGGAAACAAACGAAAAAGAAGGCAGTCTTGTGTATTATTTCTGGATTCGACACTGTCAATTTTAAGGACCAGATTTTATTGATTTACAATAATTGAAAATTTTAAAATATCCAATTATAATTCACAGTTGCCAAAAACTATATAGAGAAACTGTAGCACATATAGATTACTGACACACCAATAACAAATTAAAATAAATTATCTCAGGGAGTTCAAGCACTTAAGATGTGTGTTTACCAGTACGCATAAGATGTGCATTACAGAAGTGGAATTATAGTAGCATCAAAAAGAATAGAACAAATAATGAATACACCGGAAGAGCAATATAACAAAAAATGTTTTAGAGAATTGACCGAGACAATTTGGATATTGAACCAAAAAAAAAAGATCAGTGAAGACCAAATTAACCCAGATAGAAGTGCTCAAGAAGGATTTTCCTTTTAAAAAGGGTGTTAGACAAAAGATGTAGCACCTATGAAGCACAAATGGATAAGAGAGAATCACAAGACCAATGTCAAAAAGCAACAGCAAGTCTTGGGTGCTTGCACTTATAAGTCAAACATCAGCATCAATATGTTACCATCACAACATATACTCTTCCCAAGCTTGAGTTAAATTGATATAATAGGCTGGATTTAGAAATTATGCGATAAAGGGTAAAAGGGCAGAAATCAATAATTCAAATTAATCATCCATGCAACTTGGCTAGAAGGAGAGCTGCGGAACTTTATTTTCTCTTTTTGATTTTACATATTAAAGTCAAGATGTAGTAACATAGGTATAACAGTAAATACAATGCATTTCTCCAAGGGCTGGCTCTTGGAGGAGGTCCCCTGTTCAAATCCTCAGTATTGATACATACATATAAAGTACCAAGGATAAAGAAACTACAGATGACTAAAATAGAGAAAGAAACTAGAAATAAAGAGGGCTTTAATAAGTCAGGAATATAAAAAGTTATCATACTAAAGCTTTCAAACTGATAGACAAATGGATGCTTATATAACCCTTGGCATACATCAGCCATGATCATGCATCAAATAAAATAGATATCCGGACTCAACAATTTGAGCTTCCCATGCTGCCGGCTTTTGACTATCCAAATTTCATGATCGGATAACCCAACTTGATGATTCGATATTTCAATTAAAAGATCAATCGGTATATTAAAACCAGAGGTGCAACAACAAAGACCACAACCCAATACTTTTTATAATGAATTATAATATGAATGAAAATATGAAGGCACTATTACCTATCTAGTTCCAGGTTACCTTCCACAACTCAATATTATTCAGTATTCACAAAATAAGTCTCAATATCAAGCGAATAAGAACATACTCATGCACTTACATAGACAAATATAAGAAGAAATTAGCATCACCCGAATAAAAAAGTTAACTTTTAAATCCACCAACCCCCAAAGAAACAAAAAAGAAAAAAGAGACCTACTTGTACGCAGAAAAAGCAACAATTTCTTTTTTCTAAAAAGAAAAGGAAAGTTTGCACCCAAAAAAAAAAAGGAAAAATAGAGGAATAAATGGCTTCAAAAGATCATACCAAATACTGGGCTCCTAAGATCCAATCCAGAGTCCACAACCTTGCCCTTGAAATCAAACCCACCAACCGGGTTCTCCTCCCCATTCAAAGGCTTCTCTTTGGCAGGGCAAGGAATGAAGAACCTCTTGGCCTTAGCGCCTAAACCCAGCCGAAATCCCATAGCGGTATCCGGATTCTTCTGAACCGAAGCGCAAGAACCCATCCGTACAGAAGAACTCTTCTCACCCAGCACCTTCAAAACTCTAATCTTTCCTGCATCAACAAGAAAAAAAAAAAAAAGAGAGAAAAAGTTAGAAAAAGTACACAAAAATAGATAAAAAGAGAGTTTTAATAGAAAGGTAGCAGATTCTACTTGTACTAACGAAGGAAAACCAAACATCCCATTTTGCTTTGAGATAGAGAGACGCAAAGAAGTCCCCTGCTCTTCCAAAGAGAGAGAAGAGAAAGAAGAGGGGGGAGGGGATGTTCCCTTTGATTATTTCCTCAGTTAATGAAGAAGGGTGTTAGAAAACAAGAATTTAAGTCCCTTGAAAGGAAAATTTGTGTGCGTGTGAGAGAGGGAGAGGGACTTGAAAGGGAAGGGACGTCCGGGGAGTGGGCACTTAATGCCATAAGTGGGGCCCACCACCATGAATCAGTGGGCATTTTATCTTTCTCCTAACTATTTATTGGCCGGTGCCATTTCCATGTGCACCGAGTTAGAAAGCTGGAATTTTTTTTATTTCTTTCGTACCAATGGTTCCAAACTTTCTAGCTTAAAAGATTGATTCCGAGATACAATGCCGGCATTTTTTATTTCAATACATGCAAGGCTCTGTTCCTCTACGCTGGTGTGGACTTTGTTGTGTGTAATTGATTGGCAAGAGGAGTATTTTATTGATTTGCAACAGGAAAGGATGCATCAGAGTACTGTAACTGCCATTGTTATGAGTATGATATAGTTTTATGTTTGTCTCGTGTGAAATATCGGATGGAGATCGGATGGGTGGGGGAGGAAAGCATGACACCTCTTTTGTCTCATCAGCTGGGGAAATGCCCTGGGTCACCAATTGGTTCATGCCAAATATTCTCTAGCCTATCTGATAGGCTTGGCATCTCACACTTTCAACTGCCTCCCATGGGTTGCGCAATGCATGAAAGGGACACCTTTTGAAATGTTCATCCAACTGCATAATAAATTTCTCAAGCTTATTTAAGATTGGATGACCAACTGATGATCAACAGTCTTTTATATACCAAAAGAAACACAAACTTTCCATGTATTATATCAATTTTTACAACTCATATTATTCACCTTATGCAGCCGATTCTACATAATTAGAAAAAAAACTAAATAATTATGATCATGGGGATAGGGTTGTATATATCTTTCCTACAAAGGCACGTGAAAGCCTTCGTATTGAGATCCATGCAAATAGATGAATATTGAAGTTTAGAATACTTTCATACGTATGCAGTGAGTGATTGAACTATGTATTTGTGCAAAGAAAGATGAATCTTTCTATCGTACGAATCCTACAACTTCTATCCATGATTATGATAATATTTACCTTGTAGCACAAAGCAAAATAGTTCATGTCCATCAGACAAGCACCCCTGGCAACACTCTTAGCAAACAATATCCATAGAGAGCAGTTATCAACTTCTTTATTTGCTATTTTACTTAAAA
This sequence comes from Elaeis guineensis, assembly GCF_000442705.2. Lineage (NCBI taxonomy): Eukaryota > Viridiplantae > Streptophyta > Magnoliopsida > Arecales > Arecaceae > Elaeis > Elaeis guineensis. The sequence goes on from NC_025999.2 coordinate 76,413,210, forward strand.
GATGCATTAGATTACTAGTAACTATCATTCTTGAGAACAAACCATAGTTTTATTTTGTCCCTAATGGAGGGGATATAGGATAAAGATTAGAAAGGTGGGGTATGATATGATAGGATGATTATTTTGATTTCTGGACCTTGCTTTTGTCTGTATCTCTTGTTGGGGCCGCTGCGAGAACAAACGTGTGGGAGATAGCGTTAGAATCTTCATTTAACCAGACAATTTAAGTTACAATTTTTTTATTTGGCGGAAGGGTTGCAATCTTTGAACACCGAATTGACAACCTCCATTATTTTGAGCGGACGAAAATAGGAATTTCCATAACGCCGATGGCCTGTGGGTGTCTCATGGGGTGCAAAAATTGTAGTGCCGCTCAGCGTGTTGATTAGAATGTCTATTAATTACCAAAAAAATTAGAATGGTTGTTTTGTGACGTTTGTTGCATAAAATTAGTTCCTTGGCGTTGCTGCAATACACTTGCAACATAATGTTGTATATTCTCTGGTTAAAATTTAGAACAAATACCAATTACATCAAATAACAGTAGTGGAAAAAAGTTAATCAATTTATTCAAAAAAATAAAGACCGATGCAATAAATTTAGCCCCTTTCATGCAAAGACATCTCACCTCACACAAAAAATTTTCTGCAGCTCTTCGAGTCAATCTCTTTTCCAACATAAAAACATACTCTCTCTCCCACTATAAAATAAAAACATCACCATCTTCCAAAAAAAAAAAAAACTTTTGCATATCGAAGACTCAACCTCACTTCATATCTACCTAAATTATAAAGTTATTGCAATTAGGGCACTTGGTTCGCAACCAAAATTAAAATATGAATGAATTAGAATAGGAACTCAAATAGCAATATCTCTTGATGTGTTTGGTCCATAGGCCGAATCAGTATCGAAATCGAATTTGATTTGAATACCAAAAGAGAATAAGGATTAGATTTTTGAAAATTATGATATTTCTATTTTTATCTGAAATCGGAATGAAAATGAGACCCTTCCAACCAAATGATTAAAATAGGAGCCACTCATTCCCATTTTCATTTCAGAATCAAAATATCTTCAACCAAACATGTCATTAAACTAGATCGGATGTTTGAGAAGATTAGAACTTGGCAATGATTTTTTATACGATCCATTTCCATTCTTTTTCTTCTTTTAGTATCCCAACGAAATGAAACTTGATTTGAGTTTTCCTTTGGTAGCTAGAGACAGATATTGATGTTTTGCTCCCTCAATTTGGTGGGAAGCTTGGCCAGGCGGCTAGGACCTAGGAGTTGGTCTACGGTACTAATTTTGAGTCTCTTTAGGAAAGTAGTCCTAAAAACAATGGCATATGAACTTTGACCATGTGATTCTCCTTTTGAAAAAACCTATGGACTAACATGGCATATTTGTGCCAAAAAAAAGAAAAGCTAATACAGCATGTGTCTGTGGAGCGAGTTTGATGGCGGACAAAAAGGTGATGGCTCCTCATGAGCATAGATTCAAAGCGAGGTCATTGAAATTCTATGAAAAAAAAGAGGAAAAAAAAAATGAAGAGAGAAAAACGTGCAAAGAGCCTAACTAGTTTAATCCAAATATTCCAGTGAAGAAAGTTATGAGAAAATAGAAGTATTTTGTCCGCAACCTAATCTCTATAATTGTTTTCTCGACTGCCATTGATAGAACTCTTGAGGATACGCTGAGGTAAAAGGAGTATGATATCACAATTATTCACAATTTAGAAGGTACACGGATTAAGTAGACAGACAACTATATAGATGGTCTAGGCCAACGGAATAGCTCAAGTGAATTTCTACTTTGACCTTTCTACAAGATTCGTGCTGGTCTTAAGATGTGCATGGAATAGCTCAAATTTCCATTCTTTTTTGTTTTCAAGATCGAATAGGAATTATGGAAAGTGTTAGATAGACTTCATATTTAATACGGGAGATATGCGAACCCATTTTTATAGACACTTATTTATTTATAAAATATTTTGTTTTTTTTAGTTTTCTATCTTTTGTTATATATATTTTGGTTCAAATAATCAGGCTTCAATATCTTTTAGGGTTACACCCTAAGAAATATGCGGCCGTGTCGCATGCTAAGCATGAGTGATAAGTCTAGAGGATGGTGGTGTAGTACTATTTTTGCTAATTTAAAGTTAGATGAATAATCTACTAAGAAAGTCGGATGAATAAAAGCAACCTAAGAAAACTACAGGTTGTAGAAAATCATATTAGCAAATTAGGTTCCACATTTCTCCTGAGATTTTTTTTTTTTTTTTCTGGTTGTGAGGTCAAACACAGAAAAATCTTTAAATTTAAGGTATGTAGAATATAAAAATCAAGCATGATAAAGAGGGTAAAATACATATATAAAGGATAAGACTGATATGTCGGCTGAGCTGATGTCGTGGTTACATCCCATTGCTTTCAAGATTTTGGCCTCATCCTTCTTAGGAATTTTCATGGTGTGAAAACTCCCGGTCTCGTGACAGCATAGTGCTCAGACTGCACTCCGACTGTCCAAGTACCTGATAAATTTAAGTCATGGGATGGTTCAGGCTTCTTTTTCAGAAAAGCAAAAGAAAAAGTTGGACATCAACGGTCTCAACTACGATGTGGCAAGGGGATGACCAAAAATTGAACGGGGAAGGGAACAGAAGTTCTTGAATGAAAAGAAAAAATTAATGAAATCCGAAATTTTCTTTTTTTTTTATATATATTAGCTTTAATTGAACAGCTTTTCTTTTTTTATATTAGCTTTAATGGAACAGCTTGGAAACCTATTAAATTAGTTTTATATTTTTTTTAAAAAAAAATTTTTTTTGGGGCAATCGAACATACACTGGAATCGTTCGACTTGCAACATATAAATCTTGGTTATATATTGCAAGAGTTAATATAATTAAAATATTATGTATAAAGGTAAATTGACTACTTACCCGGCACCTGTCGAACTTTTTTGAAGCGGTAGAGAGTTTTCTGTTATAACGAACTTTGGATCATTTGAAAAATTATTTTTTCTTATGTTTTCAAAATAACCATCTCAATGAAAATAGTATTGCGAGGATTCGTGTGGACATATACTTAGTCCCACATTAGTTATTTATCGAAAAGATCTTGGATACTTATATGAAATTAAAAAATTCAAATAATATATTTTGACTAGTTTTTTTGAATAAAATTCTAAATTATTACAAATGATATTAGAGTCGATTCATCTCATAGCCTATATAACCTAGGGGATATTATAGCATTAGTTCGTTAGAACTGACAGACTCATCGTGATGTTTATAAATAAATACATGAATTTAGATATTCAGTCTAACAAAAATGTGAGGACTAAAATGAAGAAAGTATGTGAGAACCCATGTGGACATATACTTGAAATATTCTACATCGGTTATTCATTTAAAGATCTTGAATATTTATATGGTTCAAAGAAATCTAAATAATATCTTTCGGGACCAACGAGTCTTTTTAGATGAGGTTTCAGGTCATTACAAGTATACTCCCAAGAACTCCATTCTTGTTCACCATTTATAAGTCGTGAGCTTAGTCTCACCATTTAGCATAAGAATATGTTATGTAATCCTAAGGCTAATATGGTCATATCTCCATCATTGCCTACCCAATGGACCATAAGTTGCCGTCGTTGCCTGATCGTTGTCTCTTTCCGTGACCTTAGACCCTTATCATCCACTTGTATAGATCTGATTTAAAGACAACGAAGCTACGTGTCTTCCAATCAAGAAGAATAGAGATGTCGTTTTGTAGGCGTGGAAGCCATTTAATTGAATGGATGCAATTATTGATCGCTGTGCACTGCTAATACTCAAGAAGCCACTGGTAGGTTTCGAGATGACATTCTCGGAAGGTTTACGTAACACTTGGAAGCAAATCTTACAAATATATTGCAGGAAGGTTGGTCCATTGTGGAATATAAATGTGGCGTGGCAGTTGGGGCAAAACAGAGGAACATCAACGCCCCGTGGCTTCAATTGCTGATCCTAAAAGGTGACATGTAATTGTTAGTAATGAATTCCATCGTAGAATTGTCTTCTATGAAAGAGCTGATGGTTGTCAAGTAATTATGAACCGAGAGGGTCACTAATTTTTTTTTTTTTGGGGGGTAGAAAAAGAAATTTGATACGGACAATTTTAACTGTTATAGAGAAGACCAAACAAGGTCATGGAGCAATATTTACTATATTGGAAAGCTAAACCGTGAGTTAAATTTCTAAAGGTCCAAAATTTATCCGTACAAGATCCCATTATAATGTTTTCTTTAAAAAAAAAAAACTTTTTCACTCTACACTCTATAATATAGCACGATCTCCTTTAGGTGAGGATCGAGCAATCAGAGTAAAATTCCATTATTTAGGTCCTAAATCAAACTAACCAAAGCAAAAAATTTCTTTTAGGAAAAAATTTGATCAGCTGTATCTTTCAATCTGAAAAGATTTGGATGAAGTAGTTAAAGATAAATTCGATCCACGTCTTATGAGATTTTAATATTTTCATAATTATCTCCACTAATTTAATAAACGCAGTATCTTTTTTTAACTAGAAAATTTGGTCCTGACCTCACTAGTATAGAAAGAAGATTTGTAGCTCGATTTGTGAATTATCTATTTTCAGCATTTTTTTATTTTTAAATTTTTTAAAAAATATTTGAGCCGAATGAGGTAGAGGAATTGCTTCTTTCTTTCCGATATTTGATTATCCCTATGCCAGTATGGTACATTGGGGGCTAGAATTAAGAATGGCCATCCCTGACCACGCTCGTCCTCAAATTTTCGAAGCTTTAAGCTGGGCTTAGGCCCAAAGATTTCTTTTCAAAAAATTGCCCGAGCTTAACTGCCCCATGGACCATGGTCTATCCCGATGCTATGATCCATTGCGCCAAGCACATCCTCATCCTTCAATCCATCTAAGTGCTGTTTGATAAGAAATGATATTTCACATCATTTTAGTGATGTGAGTTAGATGATATGATTATCTTGTTTGGCATTACCAAATTTCATCCAGTGACGAAGGATCTAGTGATAAATTCGATGATAGCATCATTGCATTGTACAGTGATACTATCACCACACATACCCCAAGTGATAGCATATCACCGGATATTGATAATATACTGAAATTATTTTAGGATAAAAATATCTTTAATCAATAAATATTCATTCTTAATTTATCATGTAATGTCTAACTGGATGTCTTTTATTTATTTTCATTGATATATGTGCCTATTTTATCTTGATTGATAAATATGATAAATTGACATAGATATCTTTTATTTATCTACTAGATGTCTATTTTATTTTTATTGACAGATTTAGTAAAATGATATGAACATCTTTTATTTATTTATTGAATGTCTATTTTATTTCTATAGGTAAATATAGTTAATTGGCATGGATGGAGTATACTAAATCCTTTGTACTTTTTTTTTCTTCATTTTGTTTTGATGGGTTAAATTATTTCTAATGGGTGGCCTTGACGTTGATGGTTAAAATGGGTTAAGCCTAACCAAACCGATTATATATAATATTATGATAATATCATTTTAATAGTGTTGCCCAGCTATGCAACCCAAGAGGGGGGGTGAATTGGGTTTCTAAAAATTTTAAGCCCAACCGATAACTTATGAAGAACAAAATAATGGCTTTAAATCAATATTAATTAACTAAAGCAGTATTGCAAGGATATAAATATGATAAAGCGATAAAGCACACCACAAACACAAGGATTTATAGTGGTTCGGTGCTAACCTTGCACCTACGTCCACTCCCCAAGATCCCACTTGGGAATTTTAATCCACTATCCTTTGTATTCAACCCGAATACAAAACGTCGGAAACTCCGACACTAGCTATCCCAAGCTAGAATACAGGACGTCGGAAACTCCGACCCTAGCTATCCCAAGCTAGAACACTTGTTTCCCGGGTACAAGCCAACCCACAACACTCCGATTTCAGGTTCGGATCAACCTTTCCTTGTTTTGGAAATCCTCCAAAAACAAGAGCAAAAACTCACAAAGAGTAAGAATATTTAGAGCACAGATGAATACAAAAACAGCTCCTTAAATGAGCAAATATAACAATAAAAACTTTACTCAAATGAAGAACCCCTTTTTCAGATTTTCTCAAGATGAATGAACGGTTGAACGCTTGAGAAGAGGTTGATTGTTGATTGAAGATCTCTTGAAAGCTTTGAACGATCTCTAGATCAAGGTTGAAACGATAGGCGTGAAGAATTCTCTCCTTGAAAGATCTTCCTTTTCTCTTTCACAATCTCTCTGGTATATTGTGGATCCTCTCTCTTTTTCTCTATGGATATTTCGTTGATCTCAGGCTTTTTCTTGCAAATTTCGGATCCTTTCTTCTGTTCTTCTCTTTTTCTTCTCTTTTCTTCTCTTTTCTTCTCTTTTCTTCTCTTTTCTTCTCTTTGTTTGATTTCACGTTTGATCCGCTATTTAATCTGCAATTTCTTTCATCATTTAAAGCATTTTGTAGCATTAGAAGCAAGAGAAAACAATTTAGGCAGATAAAGAGCCGTTAGAGGATTTTTAGGAAGCATAAATGGCAATTAAAACGGGCAAAAAAATAGCCGTTGCTGACATTTCCCGTCGCAGGGGTCGACTCATGAGTCGACTCATGCTTCAGGAGTCGACTCATGAGTCGACTTCTGTTGCAACAGACCAGAAGATCTGATTTCTGAATTTTTCGGTTCAAATCAGCAGGGGTCGACTCATGAGTCGACTCATGCCTTGTGGGTCGACTCATGAGTCGACTCACAGGTCGTGCCAAGCCAAAAAATCCAGCGTGCCATGGGAATTTTTTTCGTGCCATTCAGCTCATAGTGCCATGAGTTGACTCATGAGTCGACTCATGCACTTTAAACCTTCATAACTTCAAAAATATTAGTCCAAACACAATGAAATTTTCACCAATAGATTTCAAATCATTTGTTCTACCAAATGGTACTATCAAATCAGGATTTTAGCAAAATTACGATTTTGCCCTTGAAGAGCATAAGGACTTTTTCAATTGTTTGTATCCCTTCAATCTGCTTTGTAATCATCAAAATCAATCTAGGAGCAACAATCTCCCCCTTTTTGATGATGACAAAACATATGAACAAAAATATTTATGTTAAAGCATTAATTTCAAAAGAATCCATTATGGGTGTATATGCTTGAAAAGAGTATGATTCTTTTGGCATGTAATATAAATGCAAAAATAGTTTGTCCATTTTCTTAAAGATTTGAAAAGGGTATTAGATCATTTTGAGTTCAAGATATTTCAGAGCAAGAGAAGATAAATAACTTTTTCTATGTATCAGAGCAAAAATAATTTTTACAATGATATCAGAAAAGATTTTATAATGTATCAGAGCAAATTTCATACAGTATTAGAGCAAATGTTATAATATTTTAGAGAAACCTTCACACTGTATCGGATCAAATGTTATCATGTATCAGATCAAGTTGAAAGAAATTGTAGGATGAATCAGAGTAAAACAAATTTCTTATTGATGTCTTAAGGTGAGTAAAATTTCAAAAGCAAGTTTGAATATCAGAGCATATATATAAAAAATACTTATTTGCATTGTACTCATGATTTTGCTTTTGATGGATTAAAGTTCTGTCTGATACCAAATTTCTCTGTCTGATACCAAATTTCGATACCAAAATTTCTCAAAGTTTTGTTTAATCTTTCAATCCTTGTTTTTGTCTAATTTCTCCAATATTTGTTTAATTTCTTCAATATTTGTTTTAATTTAATTTCTCCCCCTTTTTCTCATAATTTAGGGTTTTGCTTTTTGTCTAATTTCAATTTTTGTTTAATTTTAATTTCTCCCCCTTTTTGACATCATCAAACATAGTTAACTCTTTCTTTTCCTTTTCTGAAAATATTCTTTAATTTCTTCCTCTTTAGAGTTTTTCACAGATGTTTGCTCCCCCTCAATATAGCAATTATCAATAGCAAACAACAATAAGGAGAAGATAATATTTCAACAGATGTATCGGAGATTGAAATATAACCAAAATATAATCATTACAAAGAGGTAGAAATATAGGTAAAAGATGATTCCATTTATATCATAATTGTTTCAATACATAAAATTCAACCAGCTAAATGTCAATACATGGCCCCAAGGTATAGATCCTAGAACAAGATACTAACTCCTAGAACCTAGTAAAGATCAAGATAAGTCAATGATCAAGACAAATCATGGATCGGAGTCATCAGATATAGGGTGAGGAGATGATGGATCAGAAGTGCGTCCTCTATCCCGTCTGCCTCTGCCACGAGCAGGAGAACGAGATGAACTGGGTGGCTGAGAACGCTGAGATGCTAGGGACTGAACAGAAAGGGTGAGTCTAATAGAATCAAGTACGTTCAGTGCTCTGGAAACAGATTGAAGTAGAGCAGTGAACTGGGTGGTAGCATGCTCACTCGATCCTCTGATCTCTTTCCTCAGTAGCTCATATCCACCTTCTAGTGCTCCTCTGAGCCTGCCAGCCTCTGCAGTGAGGTCTGTGACCTCAATAGTAGACTCCTGTGGCTGGGGATGGGCCAATGCAAGGACTTGCCCCTGCAAGTCAAGAACTCTGCCAGTAAGTCTCCAGACAGTATCCTCAAGCTGCTGTATCCTGACGGACTGATCTGAAATCATCTGAAATATAGTGGAGATGTGGGGAGTAATGGTCTGATCAGAAGAAGTAGCTCCAGGTGCAAAAGAAGTACTACTCCACTGGCTAGACAACAAAGAAGCCACACGCTGAGATATATGCTCGATCTGATCGTCAGCCAGTCTGAACTCTGAATGAGGTGCTCTGCTCTCTGGCTGATACACTGGTGTGGGCATCCTAGTAAACTCAGAAGGGCCAGCCTCAGTATCATGAATGAACTGGGTATCTGGTGAAGCTGCCCTGAAATCATGTACAGGAGAAGTTGGACCTTCTTCTTCTACTCTGCCTTCAGTTCTGTCTTCAGCTCTTTCCTCAGCTCTCTCCTCAGCTCTTTCTTCAGAGCCCTTGATCCAACCACCAACAGTCTTTGTAATTCCCATTCGGTGCAGGCTGTGTTGGTTGAAAGTGTCCACATGTGAGAGCTTGGTAGGTGTCTCCCCTTCACAGCTAACTCCAAACCTCCTAAAAATTCTAGTAAGGGCCATACCATAAGGCAAGTGTGCCTTGGATCTGTTCAAAGTTTCTCTCATGGCCTCTATCATAAGTGTAGGGAGGTTTAAGGGGGTCTGAGTGATGATATGAAACATGACACATACATCTCTGCCAGATAGTAAGTCATGTCTACCACTCCTAGGAAAGAATAGTTTTGTCACAATCTGATGCAGGACCCTCATCTCAATGGACAGTAGCTTTGCTTCCAATCTGTTTAAACTTCCTGAAAAATCTTCTCCTAAGATAATTCTGATCCCTTCTTCTTTAATTGGGAGTTCCATATATGAGTATCCTTCACTAGGCAACTGAAGTATCTCTCCCAATATCCTAGAATCCAAACAGATGTCAATCCCCTTTACAGTTGAAGTCACAGATCCGTTTCCATAATTTAGGTTCTGGTAGAACTCTCTGACTAGATCAACATAGGTGACTTCCTTAAGAGAGCAATAAAGTTCCCATCCTTGATTTTTGATCTTGGTAGCAAAAGTAAAGCCTTCTTTCTCAAAGAACCGAAAATCTATATTTTTCCCGGTTTCTACTTTTCTATCAGAAAGAAGATTTACATTGGGGCTTATGGAGGGTTGAGAGGGACCTTGAGCAGGTACTGAAACTGGATTGGGAACAGTGGAAGACTGAGCATGCCTTTTCTTTCGGACAATTTCCTCAGGCTCTCGGATTGATTTCCTTCTTTGGGGAAGTTTCATCTTTGGAGCCATATCCAATAAGGTAGCAGACAAGAAGACTTGAATTCAGTGGAGGAGGGATCACTAAAGAGTAAAGAAGAATTTTGGTGGAAAAAGAAGTGGATTTTGAATGAACGGTGAAGTTCTAGGGCACGTTCCACCCGCGCCAAACACTGCGAGAATGCACAGAAAAATCCTTTTCAAGGAGGCGATTTTTGGTGGAGAGAAGGAGGGAGAATTGCCTCGAAATTAATCTTTGAATTTGGAGCAAAACAGAAGTTTGGAGAGGACGGCTTTCGGAAGGAAGACGACGAGAAGATGAGTCGTCTCATAAACAGGTTTCCCGTTTTAAAAACAATGAACCCGATGGAAGTTGGTGGGATTTACAAGTTTGCCATTGAGTCGACTCATGGGGGTCGACTCATGAAGTTCAGAAAATCAGGAAAAATGCAAATAAATTCCAGAAAAATTCAAAATTTTGGGAGAAAGAATTTTGCTCAATGATAAGTTTTTAGAGTGATAAAACTGAGCTTTTGGAACCAGGATAGATGTTGAAAATTGAGCTCTAAGAGATTTTGACATCTATTCTTTGGAAATTGAGAAATTTCAGACAAATGGATCTAGAATTCCTAGATTTCTCCTAATTTCACAGAATCTTTCCTCACTAAGGGCCTTTGTAAAGATATCAGCTAATTGATTTTCAGTGCAAACATATTCAAGAATTATATTTTTATTTTGAACATGTTCTCTTATAAAATGATGTCTTATCTCAATATGTTTAGATCTTGAGTGTTGTATTGGATTTTTAGATAGATTTATAGCACTTGTATTATCACATTTTATTGGTGTTTCATTAAGTTTGATTCCAAAATCTTCGAGTTGTTGCTTAATCCACAAGATTTGAGCACAACAACTTCCGGCTGCAATGTATTCGGCCTCAGCCGTAGACAGTGCTACCGAATTTTGTTTCTTGCTAAACCATGAGATTAGGTTAACTCCAAGAAATTGGCAAGTTCCACTTGTGCTTTTTCTATCTAATTTACATCCAGCAAAATCAGCATCAGAATATCCTAACAAATTAATTTGTGAGTCCTTAGAGTACCATAACCCTATAGTTTGTGTACCATTTAAGTATCTAAGGATTCTTTTAACAGCATTCAAATGAGATTCCTTAGGATTAGATTGATATCTTGCACATAAGCAAACACTAAACATGATATCAGGCCTACTTGCAGTTAAATATAATAATGAGCCAATCATACCTCTATAGTATTTTAAGTCTACGCTTTTACCTTCATCATCCTTGTCAAGCTTACATGAGGGACTCATTGGTGTGCCAATTGGTTTGCAGTTCTCCATTCCAAATCTTTTGAGTAGATCCTTGGTGTACTTGCTTTGGGTGATGGAGATTCCCTCTTTTGATTGTTTGATTTGGAGTCCGAGGAAGAAGGTGAGTTCTCCCATCATGCTCATCTCGAACTCTCCCTGCATAAGCTTAGCAAAGTCTTGACAAAGGGATTCATTAGTAGACCCAAAATTATGTCATCAACATAAATTTGTATAATTAGCATATCATTTTGGTTTCTTTTAATAAATAGAGTTGTATCCACATTGCCTCTTGAGAAACCATTATTTAGTAGAAATTTGCTTAGCCTTTCATACCATGCTCTAGGTGCTTGTTTTAGACCATATAAAGCTTTATTTAATCTAAAGACATGATTGGGAAAAGCATGATTTTCAAATCCAGGGGGTTGTTCTACATATACTTCTTCAGAAATATATCCATTTAAAAATGCACTTTTAACATCCATTTGAAATAGTTTGAATTTCATAAAGCAAGCATAAGCAAGTAGAAGTCTAATGGCTTCTAATCTAGCAACAGGTGCAAAGGTTTCATCAAAATCAATTCCTTCTTCTTGATTATATCCCTTAGCAACCAGTCTTGCTTTATTTCTAATTACATTTCCATGCTCATCTAATTTGTTTCTAAAGACCCATTTTGTGCCAATTATTGAATAATCTTTAGGTCTTTTCACTAAGGTTCAAACATTATTTCTTTCAAATTGACTGAGTTCTTCTTGCATAGCATTAATCCAGTTATGATCATTTTCAACTTCTTCAAAAGTTTTAGGTTCAAGTTGAGATACAAAAGCACAATGATTAAGTACATCTCTAAGTGAAGAACGTGTTTTTACCCCATGCATAGGATCACCGATAATTAATTCCTTAGGGTGGTTGTGAACATACCTCCATTCCTTGGGTAAGTCATTTGTACCTTGAGGTTGTTCTTGAATTTCTTCACCTTTCTCATTTTGTTCATCTTCTTGATCCTTGTCTTCTGGAGTTGCTGAATCTTTTAGAGTGATCTCCTTCATACCTTCTATTAGTGGATCTGCATCATCAACACCCTTATTCTTCCTTGAAGGAAGATCGTTAGATTCATCAAAGACAACATGTATGGACTCCTCAACTACTAAGGTTCTTTTGTTGAACACTCTAAATGCTTTACTAGTGGAGGAGTAACCTAGAAGGATTGCTTCATCTGATTTTGCATCAAATTTACCAAGTTTTTCTTTGCCATTATTTAATACAAAACATCAGCAACCAAAAATATGAAAATATGCAATATTTGATTTTCTTTCTTTCCAAAGTTCATAGGGGGTTTTCTTTAAAAATTATCTAATTTAGTTAAAACATTCAAGTCTTCCATATAAATATTGCCATGCCTATGTCCTATAAATTTAATGCCATCATTGATAGGACTAGTCACAATGCAAACAGATGATTCATATATCAAATATATGTAGTTTCAGATCTAAATAAAAATGCATCACATATACATCAAATTTCAGATCTAAAACTAAATTTACACATATCAAATATATATCTAAAAAATAATTAAAATATTTTAAAAATATCTTTTCAAAAATCGATTCACATCAAACTAGGACAACCTTTACAGTATAGGGGGTAAACCCTATATCAGGACAACCTTATATCAGTTTGATGTAAACTTTTAATCATTCTAATTTTAGAACATGCTAATTTTTAGATTTAAAAGGATTTGATTTAATTATGAAGATTCAAAAATGACTTTGTTTCCTTTATCACAAAATTGACTGATGCTAAGTAAGTTATGCTTTAAACCTTTAACTAGTAAAACATTCTCAATGTATTTGGAGGGAGTGATACCAATGTTACCTATCCCGATGATCTTTCCTTTGCCATTATCTCCAAAGGTGACCATCCCTCCATCCTTAGCATCAAGCGTGATGAATTATGATTCATCACCAGTCATGTGTCTCGAGCATCCGCTGTCAAGATACCATTTCCTGTTTCCTTCTTGGGATGCTAGACACACCTGCAAGCACAGATCAAGTTTCTGTCTTAGGTACCCAAGCTTTCTTGGGTCCTTTCAGGTTAGTCAGAATGGTTCCTTTTGGAACCCATATTTTCTTTGTGTTTGCATATTTGTTAATAAGACATGTGTATGATTTATGTCCTATTCTTCCACATTTAAAACAAGTAATATTTGTAGGCTTTTTGCTTGAATAATTTGCATAAATATCCTTCAAAAATTTTTGTTTCTTCAGGGGTTTATAACCAAGTCCAGCCTTATCATATATAGCTTTCTGATTATCAAGGATCATATTTAGCTTGTTTGAACTTAAGGTGAACTTATCTACTATAGATTTAAGCCTGTTAATTTCATCCTTAAAGTTTTGATTTTCTTGAATCAATGTGAATTTTTCAATTGAAAGAATTTCAGCTTGTTTCACTAAGGACTGATTTTCCAATTTCAGCTCTTTGTTTTTCTTCCCTAGTTTCTTTAATTCATCAATTGAATCATAGAAAGCTTCATGCAATTCTTCAAAAGTAAATTCACTAGTGGATTCAGAAGTTACCTCATTTTCATGTGCCATCAGGCACAGATTGGCTTATTCGGTTGAGGTTTCCTCGTTGGAGCTTGAGTCATCACTCGCACTCCAGGTCGCCATCATTGCCTTCTTTTTGAATTTCTTTGGACCTTTCTTCAATTGAGGACATTCGGATCTGAAATGTCCTGGCTTCTTGCACTCGTAGCATATAAGGGTTTGATCTTTCTCCTTTTCTATGCTTTGATCCTCTTTTGTGAATTTCTTTCTCATCCCCTGTTTCCTTTTTCTTAGAAACTCCTTGAATTTTGGGTGATGAGAGCCATCTCCTCATCCTGATCTTCATCTTCAGAGTCATCTGTTTCATAATCAGGTGAAGTTGTGGATTTGAGGGCAATGGTTCTTTTCTTTTTGATTTCATCCTCTTGATGTTGCATCATGCTAAGTTCATGAGTCATCAAGGATCCAAGAAGCTCTTCTAGAGGTAGAGTGTTCAAGTCCTTTGCTTCTTGGATGGCAGTCACCTTGGCTTCTCAAGTTCTTGGCAGTGACCTGAGAATCTTTCTTACAAGTTCACTGTTAGTATAAGATTTGCCAAGACTCTTTAAACCATTGATTATATCAGTAAAACGAGTAAACATAGCAGTTATGGACTCATCATGCTCTATTTTGAACAATTCATATTTATGTATAAGCATGTTTATTTTAGACTCTTTTACTTGATTTGTTCCCTCATGGGTGACTTCTAACCTATTCCATATTTCTTTAGCAGATGCACAAGTAGAAATGCGATTAAATTCACTAGCATCTAGTGCACAATAAAGAACATTCATAGCTTTGGCATTTAATTGTGCTAATTTCTTGTCAACCTCATCCCATTCTTTCTCGGGTTTGGTTGACTCCTCACCATCTATAATCTTGGTGGGTGTGTGAGGACCATTCACTATGATACTCCACATATCATAGTCGAGTGCTTGTATGAAAATCTTTATCCGAGCTTTCCAATAGGTGTAATTAGACCCATTGAAAAGTGGAGGTCGGTTTGTTGATTGCCCCTCGGCTAGAGAAGTTCCAACATGGGTTGTCATAGATCTTTGGCTCTTTGATTGTTAGATCAAAGAAGGGCTAGAGCACTGGCTCTGACACCACTTGTTGCCCAGCTATGCAACCCAAGAGGGGGGGTGAATTGGGTTTCTAAAAATTTTAAGCCCAACCGATAACTTATGAAGAACAAAATAATGGCTTTAAATCAATATTAATTAACTAAAGCAGTATTGCAAGGATATAAATATGATAAAGCGATAAAGCACACCACAAACACAAGGATTTATAGTGGTTCGGTGCTAACCTTGCACCTACGTCCACTCCCCAAGATCCCACTTGGAAATTTTAATCCACTATCCTTTGTATTCAACCCGAATACAAAACGTCGGAAACTCCGACACTAGCTATCCCAAGCTAGAATACAGGACGTCGGAAACTCCGACCCTAGCTATCCCAAGCTAGAACACTTGTTTCCCGGGTACAAGCCAACCCACAACACTCCGATTTCAGGTTCGGATCAACCTTTCCTTGTTTTGGAAATCCTCCAAAAACAAGAGCAAAAACTCACAAAGAGTAAGAATATTTAGAGCACAGATGAATACAAAAACAGCTCCTTAAATGAGCAAATATAACAATAAAAACTTTACTCAAATGAAGAACCCCTTTTTCAGATTTTCTCAAGATGAATGAACGGTTGAACGCTTGAGAAGAGGTTGATTGTTGATTGAAGATCTCTTGAAAGCTTTGAACGATCTCTAGATCAAGGTTGAAACGATAGGCGTGAAGAATTCTCTCCTTGAAAGATCTTCCTTTTCTCTTTCACAATCTCTCTGGTATATTGTGGATCCTCTCTCTTTTTCTCTATGGATATTTCGTTGATCTCAGGCTTTTTCTTGCAAATTTCGGATCCTTTCTTCTGTTCTTCTCTTTTTCTTCTCTTTTCTTCTCTTTTCTTCTCTTTTCTTCTCTTTTCTTCTCTTTTCTTCTCTTTTCTTCTCTTTGTTTGATTTCACGTTTGATCCGCTATTTAATCTGCAATTTCTTTCATCATTTAAAGCATTTTGTAGCATTAGAAGCAAGAGAAAACAATTTAGGCAGATAAAGAGCCGTTAGAGGATTTTTAGGAAGCATAAATGGCAATTAAAACGGGCAAAAAAATAGCCGTTGCTGACATTTCCCGTCGCAGGGGTCGACTCATGAGTCGACTCATGCTTCAGGAGTCGACTCATGAGTCGACTTCTGTTGCAACAGACCAGAAGATCTGATTTCTGAATTTTTCGGTTCAAATCAGCAGGGGTCGACTCATGAGTCGACTCATGCCTTATGGGTCGACTCATGAGTCGACTCACAGGTCGTGCCAAGCCAAAAAATCCAGCGTGCCATGGGAATTTTTTTCGTGCCATTCAGCTCATAGTGCCATGAGTTGACTCATGAGTCGACTCATGCACTTTAAACCTTCATAACTTCAAAAATATTAGTCCAAACACAATGAAATTTTCACCAATAGATTTCAAATCATTTGTTCTACCAAATGGTACTATCAAATCAGGATTTTAGCAAAATTACGATTTTGCCCTTGAAGAGCATAAGGACTTTTTCAATTGTTTGTATCCCTTCAATCTGCTTTGTAATCATCAAAATCAATCTAGGAGCAACAAATAGTCTAATTAAAATAGATATATATTATAATATTATTACTACTATTATATATTTTTTGAGAGAAGTTGTAAATGAAGAGTGTTTAATCAAATTGTAAAGTCATTATTACATACTAATGTATAAGACTATTTATAGTATTTTATACATTATTACTATCAATATTTGATAATATATCAAATACAGTGAAGTTTTATTTCCGATGATATTCCGATGATATATCAAATATAATGATCACACATCACCTTAGTATTTACATATCACCCCAATGCTCACATCACGCTGGTAATCACATTATCCCAGTAACCACATCTCTGGTGATATACCAAATAACACCCTAGGGGACTTCAACCACCGCCACGTCCTGCCCTCCATCTCCATGATCTTCCTATCAAGCCCCCAAGGTGGAACCCTATACCCACGACCTCAAGGAGCCCACCCTACACACCTCAGTTAGCTCTCCTCCAATTCGTTCCCTCTACAACAATGTAGCCCTTGGCCTTGATCTTAACCTCAGGTCCTGTGAGCACTGATTTAACGATGAGAGCCAGTTTGAGGACTTAATTCAGACTCCTCTCCTTTAAAGGGGCTGGTAAATCTAATGTCGTTGGTGATGGAATCGGCCATTTGGTCTCAGGAGGCAATAACAAGACTGGTAGCGGATCAGCTAAGCAGCCAAAAGCAGCGGAGTAGATCATCTGGCACTCCGAGCAGGCGGAGTTTAAGTTAGCATGGTTAAATATAGGGTTGGATTAAGCCTCGGACTTATTTTCGCTCCAACGGAGTTATTTTTTTATGGATAAATATTATAAATAAATATTATTAAAAAAGTAATTAATTTTTTCATTAACCAACTTATTCATATATTCATATTTTTTAAAATAAATAAATTATTTTTTCATAGACAGTAGTTATTCATCAAATGAAAAAAAAATTTTATCTACTTAGGGGATGGTTAAATCAATTTTCATCAATCAAAAAAATATCTTTTTTAATTCATTCCTAATATAACCTTAACCTTATAATAATATGATATATTATAATATAGTATATCATAATAATAATATAATATATTATTATATATAATAATATTTATATAATATATTATAATATATTATTATAATATAATATACTATATTATTTATATTTTAATATAGTATAGTATAATATAATATATATTATTATAATATTATAATAATATAATATATTATTATAATAATAATATAATAATATAATAATATTATATATCATATTATATTATTATATAATAATATTTATATAATAAAAATATTATGAAAAATATAGATAGATCTTAACAACTTATCCAAAAAAAACTAGTAATGCAAAAGAACATAGGTAGTAGATTCTCGAGCTATTTTTTAATATATAAAAAAATATGAATAAATTATTTTTCTATCTAAATATGATATAGAAAATATTTATTCAGAAAAATATAGATTTTTGAGTAAATTTTTTATCCTCCAACGAACAGACGCTTATTCTAGGCTAGTTTTAAGCCTGATTTTGGGCTCAATTTTTGGATCAGGCCCAATATTGATCCAAGTGTGGCCCAAGTTGTCTCAGACCAAACCAATGACCTAAGCAGAATGTGGGCCCATTTCGAGCCCGAGGTACATTTAGATCAGAAGATACTGATCTAAATATTATTGGTTAATTTCATAGCTGCAATATCTGAGATTCAGATCTTTGCTGATCGACCTCCTGCGCGCATTGAATAAATTCATCATGATATTATCATCACCAAGGAATTTAATCTGAGAAGGTGAAGGGAAGCACTTTGAGATGATCAAGAAACTGGGAATATAGAACGAATAGTGCTGGTCACTTTAGAACCTGGAATCTTTCTGGCAGAGAACCTTTATGATGACCTATCTCACTTAACTCCACGACCTCTTGAAGTAATTCCTTCTTATCCATTCTCACAACAAATTTTGGAAGTGAAGTTATTATTATTATTATTATTATTTTTGGATAATATTGGAAGTGAAGTTATTATTCTGCATTGATATAACATAAGTTCAAGAATCTTGTGAAAAGAATTATTAGTATATAAGGAAGGAGAAATCAAACTATAATCAAATGGGTAGATGAACTAAGCTTGTCTATACCATTAAATAAAAAATATTTTACTTCTCCTTAGTAAAAACTGTAGAAACCTCCCTCCCTTGTAAGTACACAACCTCTGCCTGTCGCAAGTAGATGTACCTCTATAATTAGGGATATGCGATTTGGATCAGTTAAAGGTCAATTTTTTAAATCAAATCAATTTAAATTGGTTTTCTAAAATCGGAAAAGAATGAACCACATAAAAAATTTGATTCAAACTAAATAAAAAAATTGATTTATTTTGATTTAATTTATTAAGTTGTGGACTATTTGGCTTACGTCAAATAGGCAACTTATTGGATGCATTAAATGGATTGCTATCTATTTTATTTTTTTCTAATCATATTAAATTAATAGTTTATAAGATGGGCTAAATAGATAGTTTATGAAATGGTCTAAATGGGTTAAATATAAAAGTAATAAACTATTGAGCCTAAGACAAAATATAAGTGAGCCTAAGATAAAATATAAGTAAACTGATGACGGTTCATATATAATTTCTAAAATTTTTAAATCATAATTAAATTAAATTTGAAAAAATTGGTCCAAAGTAAACCAAAATTGGCAGTTTGAATTGATTTTGTGGTTTGATCGGTTTGCTTGCACACCCCCACCTATAACTATGGTTTGATAATTTAATATAGTAATAAGCATTATTAGTTTGTTACCAGCAAAGTTGGCAAGGGATTAAATTTCGTATGTATGAATTGCTATTATTGATTACCAATAAAATATTTTTTAACTTGAGTAGGTATTAAAATTTTAAATTATCATTTAATTTGATATGAGCAGCGAAAAGTTTGTGTTATTACCAAAATTTGTAAGTCATGAAAAATATATATTGTACATCATTTGAGTTATATGGTCTTAGAACGAATTTTTTTTTTTATATTAATCATGTATAAAAATTCAAGTACAAGCAAAAAATATCATCATACAATTTATGAAAAATTATTAACTTGCAAGAACAAATTTTCCGCATTAGAAAATAGTTTACTGCCTTGAAAACATTGTGTATAAGTATAATTTGAGTTACTATATAAGTATTTAAAAAATTTATGCAAACATATAACAGACTTATTAATTATCATGTTATGTTACTTTTACAGCAATCATGTATGATACTTAAAATATATGGTACTTAAAATTATTGTCTAGGATAAACTAAAAAATGCTCATTCATTAGCTAAATATTTTATATTAGAATATAATATTATCGTACTAGAAAGTATAATTTTATGCATATAAAAATATCTATATATGTACTGTTGGCCAGGTAATACAAAATTCATAGTATAGCCATAAAATATTATAGTACAAGTTAGAAATATATGGCAAAGCTTGTAAACATATGTTTAGACTTGTAGATCTTTGTACCTATTGTGAGCTTGGTGAGGTAAGATAGATGAAAGCATCTGAATAATTGGGAGCAAATTAGCAATAAAATTAGAGGTGCCAAATGGTTCTAGTAGAGCAATGCATTACTTCAATAGTATCACACCCCCGACTCGAGATTGTGAATCGAGGGTCATGGCAACCGCCGCATACTCATAGAAAATTTTTCTCATAAGCATGCAAGGCATCTCATTATGATATCTTACACATAAAGTTAAATAATTTTTCAATTTTTAACAATCAAACTTTAGTTCAAATAACAAATCAAAACTCAGTGTCCAAAAGAAAAATAATTGTCTGACAAAGTCAACACTTAAAATAAAAGTCTTGAATCAATTCTGAGAAAATTCTAAATCAAATGGGCTAACTCCATCTCTAATCGCTCTCCCAACCGAAATCCCGCATCATGCTAATTTTCTGGATCTGTAAAGAAAAATATAAAACTCATCATGAGCTAAATAGTCCAGTAAACAGTGTATACCTTTAACTGAATAAATCAGACAATAATACTGTACATGTCGGTTTATTGATAATAACAAAATCAATATGTAAATTCATAAAATCATAATCATACTATCAATCATATATAAAATTTTAATTCATCATAATTTCAAATTAAGCTTATCATCTTAAATTCATCAATTTTTTAAGTTCTTCTTACCAACCATGACTATGACCATATTTTTTCTGTGGCAGGGTCATAATACCGCGTATCTACTTGCGGTAGGCTGCGAATCATCTGGCAGCCAAGTCTTTTGGAATCGCTGGTCTCGCTAGCGGTTTGTCGCTGGTCTCTCTGGCGACATGTCGCTGTCTCGCTGGCGACATAAATCCTCAGGACAATCAATTGCCAACATATATGCCCTCATTGGCGGGATCCTTTACATAGTCAGGTTGTCAAATTCATATCATCTTCCAATTCATATATTATTTTCAAAAATAATATAAATAAATGATATTCGAGTCAAATCAATCATATCATTCTTTATGATCATACATCATCATAATAATTTTTCAACAAATAATTTCAATCATAAATAATTTCAACAATTATTTTCAATAAATATTTTCAATCACAAGCATGCCATAAATTTACTTAATTCAGAATTTATAATTTATCAGATAAATTCAATAAAAGTAAATACTACTTACCTCAAAAGAAAATCCAAACTAGGAATTCTAAAAATCTTAAAATCTTTCTTCGGACCTGGTACGTCAAATATCATATTTTTGATCAAAATTTTATTGAATTAAAAAATTAAAATTTGTTAAAATCCAATGTCTTCACATGGATTAACTAGATGACAGCGTTCAGGATTTTCGGATTGATCCATGAAAACTCTTCTTATATTTCTTTTAATTATTATTATTATATATTTTTTTAATTTCATAAATCCTAAAAATCTAAGAGAGAGAGCAGAGAGAGAAAGTTTCTCTCTCCCTTTCTTTTTCTCTCTCTTTTTTTTTCTTTTCTTTTCTTTTCTCTTTTTCTTCTTTTTCTTTTCTTTTCTTTTCTTTTCTCTCAGGCTCCTTCCTGGCCGAAACAGGGGACCGGCATGTCCCCTCCCTTGACTGGCCGTTCAGGCCATGGCCGACACGGCGAAGGCCAGCGGCAGAGGGGGGCAACTCTCTCGAGTTCGGAGAGGCAAGGCCGGCGGTCGGTAGTGATCACCGATGCCGGAAAATTAAAGGGAAGAAGAGACCAAACAGGGGTCCCTTCTCCGATAAAAATCGGCAACACCCATCGTCGGCAGTCGTGTAGAGGCACGAAAAGAAGGAGAAAGAAGAGAGGAAGAGGAGGAAAGCTTACTTCGGCCTTCGATGACCCCGCCGGCGAGCAATCGCGACGAGCATGAAACAAGTATCCGTGGCTCCAATCGGAGAAATTAGGAAGGAAGAGCGGGAAAAAAGATTGGTGGAGGGCTTCTAAGGAAGGGGAGAGCATTTTTATAGAGAGCCCTAGGACTCCTGATCATCTTAGGACTCCCGATCACGGTGGTTTAATCGGAGAAGAAGACTCCTACCGGGAGTCTTCTTCCCGGTTCCCTTGTTCTTGTTTTTTTTTTTTTTTTTAAATGGGCTTGGGTCTTCTCAATTGGGCTTGGGCTATAACATTCTTTACCCCTAAAAAAAATTTCGTCCTCAAAATTTTTCATACCTGTGGTCTCGAAGAGCTGGAGATATTTTTGCATCATTTCTTCCTCTAGTTTCCAAGTAGCTTCTCTTTCCGAATGCCGACTCCACTGTACCTTGACATGAGGAATGTTGCGACGTCTCAGCACTTATTTTTTACAGTCCACGATCCGTACAGGATATTCTTCATATGATAACTCCTTTCTAGCTTGCAATGGTTCAAGTTCCACGATGTGACTTGGGTCTGGTAAATATTTTTTTAACATAGAAATATGAAAAATATTATGTACTCCTGCAAGTGAAGGTAGTAAGGCAAGTCTATACGCCACCTCACCAATTCTTTCCAAAATCTCAAACGGACCCACA
Source organism: Elaeis guineensis (assembly GCF_000442705.2). Lineage (NCBI taxonomy): Eukaryota > Viridiplantae > Streptophyta > Magnoliopsida > Arecales > Arecaceae > Elaeis > Elaeis guineensis. Next base: position 76,435,683 of record NC_025999.2, read on the forward strand.
TATCTAGGATTCAATTTGCCACGAATGCTAAATCTTAAAATTTCTTTTGAAGGAGATATTTTGAGAAATACATGGTCACCAATTTGAAATTCTAATTTTCGTCTCCTATTATCTGCATAACTTTTCTGTCTGCTTTGTGCTGCCCGAAGTCATTCTTTAATTAATTGGATCTTCTCGATGGCTTGTTGAATAAGTTCGGGATCCAATATTCTCCGCTCACCAACATCATCCCAGTGAATCGATGATCGACATCTTCTACCATATAATGCTTCATAAGGTGCCATACCAATGCTAGCCTGATAACTGTTATTGTAAGCGAACTCAATCAAAGGTAGATGCTCATCCCATAAACTTTTCATATCCAAAATACAAGTTCTCAATATATCTTCTAAGATCTGAATAGTTCTCTCTGACTGACCATCAGTCTGTGGATGAAAAGCTGTACTGAAGTTCAATTTTGTTCCTAATACCTTGTGTAAGCTCTTCTAAAATTATGATACAAATCTGGTGTCTCGATTCGATACGATGGTCACTGAAATTCTATGTAGCCTTACAATTTCTTTCATATATAATTTTTGCTAGTCTTTCTAAAGTGAATCCAACTCTTATTGGTAGAAAATATGCAGACTTTGTCAATCGGTCCACAATCACTCAGGCTGCATTATTTTTACTTGGAGTCTTAGGTAGTTCAGTTACAAAATTCATAGTGATATGTTCCCACTTCTATACTGGAATATCAAGACGTTGAAGTAGTCCCGTAGGTCTCTGATATTCAGCTTTAACTTGTTGACACACCAAACATTGAGCCACAAATTGAGCGATCTCTCTCTTCATATTATTCCACCAGTACATTTCTTTTAAGTCTCTATACATCTTAGTACCTCCCGGATGAACGTATAACTGGTCTGATGTGCTTCCTGAAGTATTTCATGCTTGAGTACTGAATCATTGGGTATGCAAATTCTATTTTCGAACCTCAATGATGTTGGGAATAGTATCCCAAAGCCAATCGTCAGCCTGTTGACGATTGTGCTCCTTTTTGTATTAGTACATGAATTATAAATAAATAAAAATTATTTTGGTATTTTTTTCATCACAAATGTTTCATCTTCTAATGAACTCCTGTGTTGTGGTGAAGTCCTTAGGACTATTTAGACTCGACAAAGGAGGATTTATCGCTTAGTCCTTAAACATGTTCGCGACCAAATGATACGTTGTTACCAAGGACGACAACGTTTATCGAGCATAGGTCGTTGTGTGCCATATGGGTTGGTTGTCCTCATAACCAAAGAGTGTGGAGACACTAGTATGGCATACAGGTGAGATGTAATGGTACATCTGCACTGAACGTGACCAACTCCGGAGCTATTTCTACTGTCAAGATTTGCTCCGATGGGATATGGGTATAAATGTCCCTCCGACCTGAAACCGCCACGGTGACTTGCAAGTAACTCACTGTACTTAGGCACTGGACTACCTGAATTTCTAATTCAGTGACGGAAGGTTGCTGGGTGTAGTCAAGTACTTGACTTGTCGGTGCGTGTGTCAAGATGGGATTGACCACTCCAGTTTAGGAGCTGTGTACAGTCGTGTTTCAATTTAGCAAAACTTTGGCTAGGGTAGTCCTAGTGAGGAGTCACAGGACTAATTGAGTTGAGCACGATTCGGATGATATCATCAGGGTTGACAGTTTAACCCTGAGTCGTCCTAAACATAGGGGTCAAAAGGGATGAATTATACGGTAACCATATTCACGCAGGTTCTGAATGTTGCGATTGCGATTATTCGACCTATTCGGTCGTCGGGTATCATTGCTAGATGATCACTTTGATTAGTACAGAAATTAGTTCCTGTGCTACCGGCTTAGGTGCGAACCTGCGGGGTCACACACATTAGAGGTTCCTTTCTGATCTGATGGTTGATTATGAGTCTTATCTATCTGAGACTCTATGATTGAGAATTAGGATTCTCTAATCATGAGTTCCACACATTTTGGGTACCGGGGTCAAAATTTTGAATTTCAAATTTTGAATTTGAAATTTGAACTCTTTGATCAGGGTTTCATATCGATGGTCTCTGATGCCTGATTGCCCATCGGATTTGGACTCAATATTTATGAGAGGTTTAATTAGTGATTTAATCACTAATTAACTCAATTTGATTGAGTAATTATTTTTGGATCAAGTCCAATTGAATTGGATTCAGTTTGGATTGACCCGATTAGGTTAAATGTTGACCTAATCGCTAAGGTGGTTTAGTCCCTGATTTGATCAGGGGTTAGGTTTAGTTAATTTCTGATTTGATTAAGATTTTATTGAGCCTAATTAAGCCTAATTATGTTGGGTTTAATCTGGTCTAATTGTGCTGAACCTATTTTAAACTAGGTTGGCTCAATTTGAATCAAACCACCTTGTTTTAAATTCTCTGCGACACCCAACTTCCTTGCACCCATTTGAATTCACGAGAAGAAACTTCTCGTGAAATTTTTCTCATGCAAAACCCTTCCCCACGCCCTCATTTGTGTGCCATATGGATGGATAAAATAATTAGTTAGCCATTCAAATTCAAAGCATGTTTGAATTTGAATGGATAACTTATCACTTGCCCTTTCATCCTTATCCATTTTGTGCGTCACATTACTTACACGAGAAAAAGTTTCTCATGAAATATTTTCCACGCACAAAGAGCCACGCCCCTTCTCTTCTCACGTCCAAAAGGATAGGGATAAGTTGGTTTTCGTTTGAATTCAAATTTGATTTGAATTCAAATATGTAACCTCTTGTCTTTATCCTCTCACGCGGATAAGACACGTTCGACGTTGTTTTAAAAAGAGGAGAAAGGTGGGACGTGCGTAGAAATTTTAGGAGAGAAACTTTGGGGTGTGAGAAAGGCTTTTGCGCAAGGTGAAGGTCCAAAACCTTCCGAGAGAAAAAGAAAGAAAAGAGAGAAAATTGGGTGCAGGGTTTTTGGTGTGTACCCTAGGGTTTCTACCTAGGGTTCGGGAAGTGAGATTTGTGTGCCACGAGTGTCGTGAGTCTACCAAATTTTAGGAAGAGATCCATCAGCCTCTCAAGCAACTGTGCAGATGATCTGGAGCATCCGAGAAGTCAACACACATCGATCAAAGAAGTTCGATCAACATCTGCCATCAAAAAGGTGAAATCACGAACTAGCATTCGTGAGGAGCTGATCAGACGGGAGCTTCGTGTGGACGATCCGTAGAGGTCAGGCATTTATGTGACTATGACGTGATGATCAGAGCCCTCCGACGGTGATCAGATTGCGGTGATCGACTACCCGCAAAAGGTGATGTGTTCTGAACACAGTACTGTAAAACGTTTACTGATTCAAATTTGAATTTCAAATTTAAATGTATGCTATTGTATCATATTTAGATCCTAGTGTAGGGTTAATTAGTATTAATTAATGAGATTAATTAATAATTTGGCTGTAAAATAGTAATTTTGAAAAAATTTTAAAATTACCATTTTGCCCCTACACTAAATTTTCGCTTCAAATGGTATCAGAGAATGGTTCTAGAATATGATATACATATGCATGCGTAGATTAAGATGTAATCTATAAGTTTAAATTTGAAATTCAAAATTCAAAATTCAAAATTCAAAAAGATTTGAAATTTGAAATTTGAAATTTGAAATTTGAAATTTGTTAGAATTTTCAAATTTGAAATTCAAAATTTGAAATTTAAAATTTGGTTGAAATCTCAAATTTGAAATTTGAAATTTAAAATTCGAAATTTAAAATTTAAAATTCAAAATTCAAAATTTAAAATTTGATTGAAATCTCAAATTTGAAATTTGAAATTTGAAATTCGAAATTTGAAATTTGAAATTCAAAATTTAAAATTCAAAGATTGAAAATTTGAAATTTGAAATTTGATTGAAATCTCAAATTTGAAATTTAAAATTTAAAATTTAAAATTTAAAATTTAAAATTTGAAATTCAAAATTTAAATTTTGAAATTGGTATATTTAGATATACTTGATCCAAGTAGCAAGTAATCTAATTGGGTTGGTTGCCATGGCCGTTCGGTCATAGGAGAAAAGTAGGGTTTAAAGGCCCTCTCTTCCTATTCGATGGGGTCTCCTATGGCGGTAGGGGTGTCGATGCAATTATATCCCATACCGATGAAGCAGCGAAAGGACTTAATTAAGAAATTTATCATGAATGTGTTAGAGTAGATCTAAAAGAAAATTTATGATTTATTTTAAGTTATTTTCTGTTATGAAATGAGCAATAGAATTGCTGTTTATGAAATGTGCTGATCCGTTTGTGAAATGAGTTAACACATTTGGTGAACAGAAAATAAAATCTTTCAAATTTGAAAATTATTTTCGAAATACCAAACCCTGATCCATCAGCCCAAATACTTAATTAAAAGAATTAAGTGTTGTCTAGTAGGTCTAGAATTATGAATTAAGACCTAAGACAATTGCATAAACTTGTGGGTCAATGGGTTAGATGAATTAGGTCCATAATTGGGTTAGACCTAAGGTTAGTTTAAAAAATGGACTAAATGGAGTAATTGGTCAAATCTAATCAAAAGTTGAATTAAATTAGGTCAAGGATACTCTAGACTCAACTTCAATAGTTGTAGTTGAATGGGTCCATGTCTTTAACTAGACCAAGATGGACTTAATTCATGGCTACGCAGTGGAGCCCTATTTACTAAGTTGATCAAAATTAAAACTAATGAACCGGTTGGTGTCTAAGGTAAGTTCGGCAGTTTTGACCAGTGGTTCTTAAGCGGGAGCTACTCGCATTGATTCGATCATTGACGAGTTAATGGCAAATCCCCACCACTGATCTTACTTACCTGGCCAATCTGGTAAGTTAGATTTTGATTAGATCACTTGGTGATTAGAGCTCACCCATGTCATTAGGTAAATCAGTGTGACTGATTTAGGTGCTCCTAATGCCAGCTTTAATTAAATCCTTTTTTAATCTGACTTGGTGAAGTCAGTGGGAGGATTAAAATTGGCTGGATGATTTCTTCTCTACTATTCTTTAATAAAATTCTCAAAATTATTAGGTCCCTAAAATGATTAAGTTATAATGATAACTAAGTCATAGCCTCCCATTAAGTGAGTGATAATGAGTCCATTAGTTCAATGATCATTGGAGGCCCAAAGGCCTGGTGCTCATTGGCTAATGGAATTATTATTCATAATATAATAATTTGATTGAGTCTTTCTGATGGTGGTTAGGTTGGCCGGCCAAAGTCGGGCCTGATCATTTATTGGTCCGATTCACTAAATTAAGTCATGTTAATGGTTGGACCTAACCAGATCTTTTCAGTGGAGGCCAAAGCCTACTGATTAGGTTCTGGGGCAAAATCAATTACTAGAAGTTGTTTAGAGAAACAACTGGTTAAGAACCTACCCATAGATGCACATGGGTTGACCAACCAAAGTTGGGCTCGTATGTAGTCTGTGTGGATTCTAGTACCCATTAAGGAATTAAAGTAATTTCTCGAATTGGAGGATGAGGCTACCAGTTTGTAAAAATATTGAAAAAAACTTTAGACTAAAATCCAAGTCTTTAGTATTAATTTATGTACTAATAGAGGTCTCGTTTTCCTTTAAGCAGCTATGGCCACTACCCTGTCGCTCCGGTCATTATTAGATAATGACAAGCTCATGGGATCCAATTTCGATAGCTGGTATCAAAATTGAAAATCGTCCTTGAGCATGAGTGGATCCTTTATGTAGTAACGGATCCAGCACCTGAAGAGCCAGCTTCGAACGCTAGTAAGGCGATCCGAGATACTTACTTGAAGTGGCTCAATGACCGCACCACCGTTCGATGTATTATGCTGGCAGCAATGAATGATGAGTTCAGCCGAAGGTTTGAGAATGCCCAGCCACAGGAAATGCTTCAAATGTTGAACGACTCCTTTGGCACGCCTGACGACGTTGAAAGGCACAAAACTAGTTGTGCCATTTTCAATGCTCGGATGAGGGATGGGGCCTCAGTCATTGATCATGTACTGTACATGATCGAGATGATTGAGCGCCTAAGCAAATTGGGCTTTCCTCTGCACGAGCAGCTCAGTAAGGATGCGATCCTTAATTCCTTGCCCAAGTCTTTCCTCCCATTCCTTACTCATTTTCGAATGACAAAGCCTGCAGTAAACTACCACGGATTGTTGGGGTTGCTGCAGAACTTTGAGAAGGATCACCAACTCCATAAGGAGTCGGTGAATGTAGTGGGAGGGTCTTCTTCTCGTCGTCAACCCTTTGGGAAGGGGAAGAAGAACAAGAAGAAGAAAAATAAGAAGGTGCAATCTCATGCTGGGACAGTAGCACGGGGTCAGACCAAGAAGCGCAAGCACGACCAGAACCAAGCGGAGTCTTCTTTTGCAAGAAGCACGGGCATTGGAAGAGGAACTGTCCTCAATACATTGCCTCCCTGGACCCGAACAGGCCAAAGAAGAAGCAAGGTAATTATATGATAACTCCTTGCAACTTTTTGATTTGTGATACTACTGCCTGGGTATTGGATATCGAAGCCCTTATCATATTTGTAATTCGATGCAGGGTCTGCAGGTCAGTAGGAGATTTGATGAAGGCGAGAGGTTCCTGAATGTTGGAGATGGAAACAAAGTTCCAGTTCTAGCTTTAGGAATCATGAGTCTTGTAATCAATTCTCGTAATGTAATTCTGAGTGAATGTCACTATTTCCAAGTTTTTTATTAAATATTATTTTTGTAGGCCTTTTGGCCATGTACGGTTATGATTTTTTAATAAAAAGAAATATTTGCAATATCATTTTGAATGGTGTTACAATATTTGTTGGACAATTAAATAATAGAATTTACTTACTATCACAGCCTGTTAATGTGGTTCAAAAATTCGGTAAACGCTCTAGAATAGATAATGTGTCAGAAGTCTACCTTTGGCACTGTAGGCTAGGTCATATCAATAAGAACAGGATAAACAGGTTGGCTCAAGAAGAAATTCTTGAAGTTAGTGATTGTGAATCACTTCCAACCTGTGAGTCCTGTCTTCTTGGGAAGATGACCAAGTCACCTTTTACTGGAAAAGGTGAGCGAGCCAGTGAACTCTTAGGTCTGGTACATTCTAATATATGTGGACCCATGAGCTCAAGTGCAAGAGGTGGATTTTTCTACTTCATAACCTTCACAGACGACCTATCTAGGTATGGGTATGTCTATTTAATGAAGCATAAGTCGGAATCATTTGAAATGTTCAAACTATTCCGAAATGAGGTAGAAAAATAAACTGGGAAGTGTATTAAAACTCTTCGATCTGATCGAGGAGGTGAATACCTTTCCAATGAGTTTCTGACGTATCTAGGGGAGAATGGGATTCTCTCTCAGTGGACTCCTCCTGGAACACCACAGCATAATGGTGTGTCTGAAAGGAGGAATCGGACCCTGTTAGACATGGTTCGATCATGATGGAGTTTGCTGGTCTGTCGATCTCCCTCTGGGGATATGCACTCGAATCGGCTTGTTACCTTCTAAATAGAGTTTCGAGTAAGTCTGTAGCCAAAACGCCATATGAGATATGGATAGGACGTAAGACAGTACTCTCGCACCTTAGGATTTGGGGGTGTCCGGCTTATGTTAAACGTTTAATTACAGACAAGCTTGGACCTAGGTCTGACAAGTGTAATTTTATAGGGTACCCAAAAAGACCAAAGGGTATTATTTCTACCTTGCTGATGAGCAAAAGGTGTTTGTCAGCCTTAAGGCAATCTTTTTAGAAAAGGAGTTCCTTAGTGAAGGAACTGTTGCCTCTAAAGTCGAACTTGACGAAGTTCGACAGGTGGAAAAACTGACACATGTTACTGAACCTGAACCGGATTTGATTAGATCAGATCCGGAGCCCATTGATTATGCACCCTTAAGGCGGTCTGGTAGAGTACCACATCAACCGGACAGATACTATGGTTTCTTGGTCCGGAGTGGTGATCCTGTCGAACTTGATGAAAATGATGAGGATCCGATCACCTACATGGATGCAATGCAGAGACCTGACTCTGAGAAATGGCTAGAGGCCATGAAATCCGAAATGGAGTCCATGAAGGTCAATGATGTGTGGACATTGGTTGACCCACCCGAAGGAGTAAAACCCATAGGGTGTAATGGGTCTTCAAAAGGAAGAGGGGCGCAGACGGAAAGGTGGAGACCTATAAAGCCCGTCTGGTTGCCAAGGATATCGTCAACGTTATGGTATAGACTATGACGAGACATTTTCTCCTGTGGCAATGCTCAAATCCATTCGGATTATGCTTGCGACAGCTGCCCATCTGGACTATGAAATCTGGCAGATGGATGTGAAGACAGCTTTCCTAAACGGAGAGTTGGATGAAGAGGTGTATATGATACAACCTGAAGGGTTCACATCCACAGATGAGTCTAAGGTGTGCAAGCTACAGAGGTCCATTTATGGACTTAAGCAGGCATCTCGGAGTTGGAACATACATTTTGATAGGATGATCAAAACGTATGGCTTCGTTAAGAATGGAGAAGAACCCTGCATTTATAAGTGGGCTAATGGTCCAGTAGTAGTATTTCTTGTATTGTATGTGGATGACATTCTCTTAATCGGGAATGATGTCCCTGCATTACAGGAATAAAGATTTGGCTATCGTCACAGTTCTCCATGAAGGATCTGGGAGAAGCTTCCTACATCCTAGGGATGAGGATCTATAGGGATAGATCCAAAAAGTTGCTTGGCTTATCCCAGTCCACGTACATTGATACTATGCTGAAAAGGTTCAGCATGGAAAATTTCAAGAAAGGCTATCTACCGATAGGCCATGGAATTTCTCTCTCGAAGAGGGATTGTCCGACAACACCTCAAGAGAGAGAGCGTATGGATAGGATTCCATATGCTTCGGCAGTGGGATCTATCATGTACGCCATGACATGTACACGACCAGATGTGGCATACTCACTAGGGGTAGTGAGTAGATACCAATCTGATCCAGGAGAGAATCACTGGAAGGTTGTTAAAACCATCCTGAAGTATTTAAGAAATACTAAGGACCAATGGCTTATATATGGTGAATCGGACTTGAGACTTATAGGGTTTACAGACTCTAGTTTTCAGTCTGATCGCGATGATAGCAAGAGTGTGTCAGGATTTATTTTTACCCTTAATGGTGGGGCTGTCTGCTGGAAGAGTTCCAAGCAGCACACTGTGGCTGATTCAGTATGCGAGGCGGAGTATATTGCTGCATCAGATGCTGCCAAAGAAGCGGTGTGGCTGAGAAAATTCATCACCGAGCTCGGAGTAGCACCCTCCCTTGTTGGTCCAGTTCTGCTCTACTGCGACAGCTCTGGAGCCATTGCTCAGGCGAAGGAACCAAAGGCACACCAGCGGACGAAGCATATTCTGCGTCGCTACCATCTCATCCGGGAGATCGTGGATCGAGATGACGTCGACCTTTAAAAAATCGATGGAAAAGAGAACCTGGCCGACCCATTCACTAAAGCCATTGCGGTGAAGGAGTTCAACGACTACAAGTCGAAGATGGGTATTAGATACTGCACCGATAGGCTTTAGGCCAAGTGAGAGATTGTTGGGAATAGTGTCCCAAAGTCAATCGTCAGTCTGTTGACGGTTGTGCTCCTTTTTGTATTAGTACATGAATTATAAATAAATAAAAGTTATTTTGATATTTTTTTCATCACAAATGTTTCATCTTCTAATGAACTCCTGTGTTGTGGTGAAGTCCTTAGGACTATTTAGACTCGACAAAGGAGGATTTGTCGCTTAGTCCTTAAACATGTTCGCGACCAAATGATACATTGTTACCAAGGACGACAACGTTTATCGAGCATAGGTCATTGTGTGCCATATGGGTTGGTTGTCCTCGTAACCAAAGAGTGTGGAGACATTGGTATGGCATACAGGTGAGATGTAATGGTACATCTGCACTGAACGTGACCAACTCCGGAGCTATTTCTGCTGTCAAGATTTGGTCCGATGGGATATGGGTATAAATGTCCCTCCGACCTGAGACCCCACGGTGACTTGCAAGCAACTCACTGCACTTAGGCACTGGACTACCTGAATTTCTAATTCAGTGACGGAAGGTTGCTGGGTGTAGTCAAGTACTTGACTTGTCGGTGCATGTGTCAAGATGGGATTGACCACTCCAGTTTAGGAGCTGTGTACAGTCGTGTTTCAATTTAGCAAAATCTTGGCCAGGATAGTTCTAGTGAGGAGTCACAAGACTAATTGAGTTGAGCACGATTCGGATGATATCATCAGGGTTGACAGTTTAACCCTGAGTCATCCTAAACACAGGGGTCAAAAGGGATGAATTATATGGTAACCATATTCATGTAGGTTCTGAATGTTGCGATTGCGATTATTCGACCTATCCGGTCGTCGGGTACCATTGCTAGATGGTCACTTCGATTAGTACAGAAATTGGTTCCTGTGCTACCGGCTTAGGTTCGAACCTGCGGGGTCACACACATTAGAGGTTCCTTTCTGATCTGATGGCTGATTATGAGTCTTATCTATCTGGGACTCTATGATTGAGAATTAGGATTCTCTAATCATGAGTTCACACATTTTGGGTACCGGGGTCAAAATTTTGAATTTCAAATTTTGAATTTGAAATTTGAACTCTTTGATCAGGGTTTCATATCGATGGTCTCTGATGCCTGATTGCCCATCGAATTTGGACTCAATATTTATGAGAGGTTTAATTAGTGATTTAATCATTAATTAACTCAATTTGATTGAGTAATTATTTTTGGATCAAGTCCAATTGAATTGGATTCAGTTTGGATTGACCCGATTAGGTTAAATGTTGACCTAATCGCTAAGGTGGTTTAGTCCCTGATTTGATCAGGGGTTAGGTTTAGTTAATTCCTGATTTGATTAGAATTTTATTGAGCCTAATTAAGCCTAATTATGTTGGGTTTAATCTGGTCTAATTGTGCTTAACCTATTTTAAACTAGGTTGGCTCAATTTGAATCAAACCACCTTGTTTTAAATTCCCTGCGACACCCAACTTCCTTGCACCCATTTGAATTCACGAGAAGAAACTTCTCGTGAAATTTTTCTCATGCAAAACCTTCCCCACGCCTCATTTGTGTGCCATATGGATGGATAAAATAATTAGTTAGCCATTCAAATTCAAAGCATGTTTGAATTTGAATGGATAACTTATCACTTGTCCTTTCATCCTTATCCATTTTGTGTGCCACATTACTTACACGAGAAAAGGTTTCTCATGAAATATTTTCTACGCACAAAGATCCACGCCCCTTCTCTTCTCACGCCCAAAAGGATAGGGATAAGTTGGTTTTCGTTTGAATTCAAATTTGATTTGAATTCAAATGTGTAACCTCTTGTCTTTATCCTCTCACGCGGATAAGACACGTTCGACGTTGTTTTAAAAAGAGGAGAAAGGTGGGACGTGCGTAGAAATTTTAAGAGAGAAACTTTGGGGCGTGAGGAAGGCTTCTGCGCAAGGTGAAGGTCCAAAACCTTTCAGAGAAAAAGAAAGAAAAGAGAGAAAATTGGGCGCAGGGTTTTTGGTGTGTACCCTAGGGTTTCTACCTAGGTTCGGAAAGTGAGATTGGTGTGCCACGAGTGTCGTGAGTCCACCAAATTTCAGGAGAGATCCATCAGCCTCTCAAGCAACTGTGCAAATGATCAGAGCATCTAAGAAGTCAGCACACATCGATCGAAGAGTTCGATCAACATCTGCCATCAAAAGGGTGAAATCACGAACTAGCATTCGTGAGGAGCTGATCAGACGGGAGCTTCGTGTGGATGATCCCAAAGGCCAGAATTTGTGTGGCTACGACGTGATGATCAGAGCCCCCGACGGTGATCAGATTGCAGTGATCGACTACCCGCAAAAGGTGATGTGTTCTAACACAGTACTGTAAAAGTTTACTGATTCAAATTTGAATTTCAAATTTAAATGCATGCTATTGTATCATATTTAGATCCTAGTGTAGGATTAATTAGTATTAATTAATGAATTAATTAATAATTTTACTGTAAAATAGTAATTTTGAAAAATTTTAAAATTACATTTTGCCCCTACACTAAATTTTCGCTTCAAATGAACCATCATCATGTATCTTGAATTCAGATTGAACACCAGCTTCTACTGAATCCCTTATTTTCATTAGTTGTGGATCATCATTCTGGGCAACTATAATTCTTTCAATGAGTGTTGGCTAAATCTTCATATTGGCTAATCGTACTGTTGAGTCATATATTCGATGTTTAATTTCAGTTTTCTTATATCCTCCAATAATTGGCTTTGATGTGTGATTAAAACCGCCAAATTTCCCACGGATTTTCTACTAAGGGCATCAGCAACGACATTAGCTTTTTCGGGATAATAATGAATTGTTAAATCATAATCTTTCAACAATTCTAACCACCTTCTCTGTCTCATGTTTAATTTCTTCTGCGTAAAAATATACTTCAAACTCTTATGATCAGTAAACACTTCACACTGCGCATCGTATAAGTGATGTCTCCAAATTTTTAGGGCAAAAATCACTGCAGCTAATTCCAAACATGTGTCAGATAATTCTGTTCATATGGTTTCAATTGTCTAGAGGCGTAGGCCATTACCTTACCATGTTGTATCAATACACTGTCGAGTCCCATTTTAGATGCATTACTATATATTGTGAATCCTTCATCTCCTGTTGGTATAGTGAGGATAGGGCTGAAACTAATCGTTGTTTTAACTCTTGAAAATTCTATTCACAAACTTTGGTCCACTCGAATTTAACCCCTTTTTGAGTAAGACGAGTCAAAGGTGCAGCTATACGGAAGAATCCTTCTACAAATCGTTTGTAATAACCTGCCATTCCTAAAAAGCTTCAAATCTCGAAAATATTTGTAGGTTTGTTACACTGCATCACAGCTTTCACTTTTGTTGGATCCATAGAAATTCCATCTTTAGACACGATGTGTCCTAAAAAGACTATTTTGTCCAACCAAAATTCACACTTCTTAAATTTGGTATAAAGCTTTTCTTTCCTCAATATTTGTTGTACACACCGTAAATATTCTTCATGCTCTAATTTGCTTCTTGAATATATCAAGATATCGTCAATAAATACGATAACAAACTTATCAAGATAGGATTTGAATATTCTGTTCATTAAATCTATAAAGGCGCTGGAGCATTGGTTAACCCAAATGGCATCACTAGAAATTCATAATGTCCATAACGAGTTCTAAATGTAGTCTTTGGTATGTCTTCTATTTTAATTTTTAACTGATGATATCCTGAACGAAGATCAATTTTAGAAAAGACTTGTGCACCTTGCAACCGATCAAACAAATCATCGATTCGAGGTAGAGGATACTTATTTCTGATAGTGTTCTTATTCAACTCTCTATAGTCGATACAAAATCTCAAACTACCATCTTTCTTCTTCACAAATAAGACTGGAGCTCCCCAAGGAGATACACTAGGCCTTATAAAACCTTTATCCAACAAATCCTATAATTGATCTTTTAACTCCTTCAACTCTATAGGAGCCATTCGGTAAGGAGCTTTAGAAATCGGACCGGTATTGGGTGCCAACTCAATGTAAATTTAATTTTCTGTCTAGTGGTAGTCCGGTTAAATCATCAATGAATACATCCGAAAATTTATTTACGATAGAAATATCCTGTAACTTTAATTCATTATGTTCTTTATTCTTTATTAATACTAGGTAACCTCTATATCCTTTCTTAGCATCTGTCTAGCTTGCACAAATGAAATAATACGTGGAGGGGTGGTTCCTGTACTTCTATCAAAATTGAATGTTAATTCTTTCGGTATTTGGAAGTTCACTCTCTTTCCATGATAATTCACAGAGGCATGATAAGTAGCAAACCAATTCATTCCTAGAATGACATCGAAATCATGCATATCTAGGACCACCAAATCTGTCGGTAATTCTCTTTCTCCTATTCTGATACTACATGATTTGCATACACTTTCGGTACTCAAAATACCACCTACTGGTGTCTCAATATATAATTTGATTTTCATAGGTTCACATACTATATCATGTTGTCTAATAAAATAGTAGATATAAAGGAGTGTGTAGCACCAGAATCAAACAAAACTGAAGCATAAATATCAGATACAGGAATGATACCTGTCACCATAGTATTAGAGGCCTGAGCATCCTGTTGTGTGAGTGCATAGATTCTTCATTGAGTTTTCGGCCTTTGACCTCCATCCTTTGTTTGTGTGGGTCTATTCTCATTCCTCTAGGGGCAATCTATAATTTTGTATCTTTCTGTCCACAGCTAAAATAAGAACAGTATTCCATGGGCAATTAGAAGACTTATGCTCTTTTCGGCCACATCTCGAACATCTAGCTGTCTCATTCTGACGATTCTTATCATTTGCTGGCTTCTTTGCTGGATCCTTATTGTTCTGATTTCGTCCTTGAGTTTCACCAAACTTATTTCTCTTCTTCTGATTCCGTTCTCTCTCCGCATGTGCTTCATTAACTTTCCTCTCAATTATTAGAGCTTTATTCACAACTGAGACATAAGTAGTTAACTCATAGGGTACAACTTATTTTCGAATTTCTGTCTTCAGTCTCATTTCAAATTTATATACTCTGTCTTGCTCAATCTCAACTAATCTTGGAACAAACTTGGCTAACTCCATGAATTTAGCTTCATATTCTGCAACGGATCTATTCCCCTGTTTCAGATGAATGAACTCCTGCTCTTTCTGTATTCTGACACTTCGAGGAAAGTACTTGTCAAAGAATTCATCTCGAAATCTCTCCCAAGTGAGTGGTATCCTATCATGTTTATATTTTTGTTCAAGTATACGCCACCAGTTGTATGCCTCATCTTGTAACAGATATGCTGTGTAGTGGATCTTCTCTTCATCGTGACATTCTTGCACGGTGAATGCCTTCTCCATTTTTATAATCCAGTTATCTGCTTCCAGTGGCTCGATGGTCCCTTTGAAGGCTGGAGGGGCTAGCTTCTTAAACTCGACGATATTGTTTCTCTGCATCGGATGTTCTCCATGTTCAGGTATCGGTGGAAGATGCTGACGTGGCTGTGCATGTTGTTGTTGAAGTAACTGTTGCTGTGTTTGAACTACTCCGATCAGAGTTTGCATTAGTTGAGTCATGTTCGGCTCCTCCTGTACTGTCGGAGTATTTCCAGTAGGATCAATGATTCCCTCCTGCTGAGATGTGCCGCTATTCAATTGGAGAGTATTATCACCAAGTGGATTGATGTCCCTCCTACCGCTCCTTGAGTATTCTTCGTTCGTCGTGGAGGCATATTGACCGATGACAAATTTGAGATAATAACTTATCCTTAATAAAGTTATAAACTTACTTGAGACAGATCAGATCATAATCATTATAATTAACCTCTCAAATTTCCTAATATCTACCCATCACTCGCTCATTCTATTCTACATATTTTTATCTATCTACTTATGCTCTGATACCATATAAATTGTCACGCCCCCGACTCGAGATTGTGAATCGAGGGTCATGGCAACCGCCGCATACTCATAGAAAACTTTTTCCATAAGCATGCAAGACATCTCATCATGATATCTTATACATAAAGTTAAATAATTTTTTAATTTTTAACAATCAAATCTTAGTTCAAATAACAAATCAAAACTCAGTATCCAAAAGAAAAATAATTGTCTGGCAAAGTCAACACTTAAAATAAAAGTCTTGAATCAATTCTGAAAAAATTCTAAATCAAATGGACTAACTCCATCTCTAATCGCTCTCCCAACCGAAATCCCGCATCATGCTAATTTTCTGGATCTGTAAAGAAAAATATAAAATTCATCATGAGCTAAATAGCCCAGTAAGCAGTGTATACCTTTAACTGAATAAATCAGGCAATAATACTGTACATGTCGGTTTACTGATAATAACAAAATCAATATGTAAATTCATAAATCATAATCATACTATCAATCATATATAAAATTTCAATTCATCATAATTTCAAATTAAGCTTATCATCTTAAATTCATCAATTTCTTAAGTTCTTCTTACCAACCATGACTATGACCATATTTTTCTGTGGCAGGTCATAATACCGTGTATCTACTTGCGGTGGGCTGCGAATCATCTGGCAGCCAAGTCCTTTGGAACCGTTGGTCTCGCTGGTGGTTTGTCGTTAGTCTCTCTGGTGACATGTCACTGGTCGCGCTGGCGACATAAACTCTCAGGACAATCAATTGCCAATATATATGCTCCTATTGGCAGGATCTTTTACATAGTCAGGTTGTCAAATTCATATCATCTTCAATTCATATATTATTTTCAAAAATAATATAAATAAATGATATTCGAGTCAAATCAATCATATTATTCTTTATGATCATACATCATCATAATAATTTTTCAACAAATAATTTCAGTCATAAATAATTTAACAATTATTTTCAATAAATATTTTCAATCACAAGCATGCCATGAATTTATTTAATTCAGAATTTATAATTTATCAGATAAATTCAATAAAAATAAATACTACTTACCTCAAAAAAAAAATCCAAACTAGGAATTCTAAAAATCTTGAAAATCCTTCTCCGGACCTGGTACGTCAAATATCATATTTTGATCAAAATTTATTAAATTAAAAAATTAAAGTTTGTTAAAATTCAATGTCCTCACATGGATTAACTAGACGACAGCGTCCAGGATTTTTGTATTGATCCATGAAAAACTTCTTATATTTCATTTAATTATTATTATATTTTTTTTTAATTTCATAAATCCTAAAAATCTAAGAGAGAGAGCAGAGAGAGAAAGTTTCTCTCTCCCTTTTTTTTCTTTCTCTTTTTTTTCTTTTCTTTTCTTTTCTTTTCTCTTTTTCTTCTTTTTCTTTTCTTTTCTTTTCTCTCGGGCTCCTTCCTAGCCGAAACAGGGGACCGACAGGTCCCTCCCTTGACCGGCCGTTCAGGCCACGGCCGACACGACGAAGGCCGGTGGCAGAGGGGGGCAACTCTCTCGAGTTCGGAGAGGCAAGGCCGGTGGTCGGTAGTGATTGCCGGTGCCGAAAAATCAAGGAAGAAGAGACCAAACAGGGATCCCTTCTCCGACAAAAATCGGCGACACCCATCGCCGGCAGTCATGCATAGAGGCACGGAAAGAACGAGAAAGAAGAGAGGAAGAGGAGGAAAGCTTACTTCGGTCTCCGGTGACCCCGTCGGTGAGCAATCGCAGCGAGCACAAAATAAGTATCCGCGGCTCCAATTGGAGAAATCAGGGAGGAAGAGAGGGGAAAAAGACCGGTGGAGGGCTTCTAAGGAAGGGGAGAGCCTTTTTATAGAAAGCCCTAGGACTCCTGATCATCTAGGACTTCCGATCACAGTGGTTTAATCGGAGAAGAAGACTCCTATCGGGAGTCTTCTTTTCGATTTTTTTTTTTTTTTTTTTTTTTTTTTTTTTTTTTTTTTTTTTTTTTTTTTTTTTTTTATAGATTGGGACTCCTCAATTGAGCTTGGGCTTGGCTATAACAAACAGCATGGATCTGAAATAAGTTTCTTTACCTAATAGCTCAAGCAGCATCTGATTATGTCTATTTGGTCTTCCAGAATGCTTGCAATTAGAAGTAGCTGTTTCTATTCTTATTTCAGAACCATTCGTTGTTGAACCATAAATGACCACCAGTACCACAGACGATCACTTTTCAGTAATAATGACAAAAGAATATAATAATTTTTAATATAATACTACATTTAACTTCTGCATTTTTTTTGGGGAATATTAGCTATTTTATGCATACAAAAAAATTATTTATTTTTTTATGGTATCGTTGGGGAGGATGACTCGAACTTGTCTCCAAAAAAAAAAAAAATGTTTTAAACTTGCCATGCTAACTGGATTAAACATTACTTTATGGGTGCCCGCAAGTACATAATTAGGGTTAGACATTTGTCCAATCCAATTATGATGACGAGGAGTATTGTCAAGGATTGTTTGATATTATTTTATTTTCTATTTTTATTTTAAAAAATATAAAAAAAAAATTAGATTAGACTAAACAATATGTATGATAAATTTAAAGTATTTTATTTATTAAAATTATTTCAAAAATTTGTAGAAGTTTTGAGAGCAAAATATTTCTTGCTTTCCAAAAAAAAAATGAAAACAAAAGCAAGAGATGATAGAAGTTTTTTGGCAAATGCTCCCTTCAATACATGCATCTCTATATGGTATTTCATTAATTTGTAGGAAGACAAACAACAATAATAACAAACAAAGGCTAAATTAGTGTTGGTCATGTTTATATACGAGGGAAATCATGAATAGTTGAGATTTCTTATTTGATCGAGTTCACATTTTTTTCATCAGTTAAATAAATAAATAAATAAATAAATATAAATATATATATATATATATATAATATATATATATATATATATATATATTTTTAGTGGATCCATTCATTTCTTCTGTTTATAATTACAGAGTTCCATAGGTTATTTACTAAATACGAATGCATTTTTTTTTTTCTTTCAAAAAGAGAGCATCTGTAGATAGATAACTCCCCTTTTGGTCCCAATATGAAAGTTTGTTATATAAGAATTTTTTTATTTGCAGAATAATATATGCTAATTTTTATTTTTAATCTATAAATCTCTTTGATTGTGGAAGCTTGTTCTAATAAATAGAGTTTTGATAATTTCTTAGAATTCTAGTAATGATATATTTTTTTGATTGTGGGAATAGTCCCAGAGAATCTAGTTAGTTTGAAATTTATCGTTATTTTTTATCGGATTTTTCTTGAACTTTTTTCTAAACCTTGCAGAGGGTAAAGTTTCCTCTCTCCTATCAGTTTAAAGTTTGAGGCCAAGCCTCAGTTGTTAGAGCAGCAGCCAGAAGAGGTTGAAAGCCCACAGAATTTGCTTCCAGATGGATCGGGTAGTGTTCCTTAGAACGAACGGATGGTTTCACGATTGAAGGCCCAACTAAAATTAAATTCAATAATTAGGTAAAACAAGAAGTTGCTAGGATGATAAACTAGGCAAAATACATAAGATTTGAGTAGAAGAAGATTTATGATTCAAACCCGACCTTACCCAAATGTGACATGGTAAATTTCATGATTGATCAACAACGTAACATTAGGGCTACAAGTAGATTTATAGACCTAGATGTGACTCAAAACTAACTTGATTCAGAACCAACCAACACTCAAGGTTAAGACCCATGAATTGAGCACCGGTCCCAAATTAGGACCCAACATATAAATAAGGTTGTAGATGGATCACCCAAAGTTGGACCTGATTGATCAAATCCAAACAAATGTAATTTGATCTACAAATATGAGTTCAAAAATATGAATCAAGCATTTCTTCTTGTAAAAAAAGGGTCTAGCATTTAAAATTTATATTTGACTAAAAGGATATCTAACCCAACCAAAACTTGCCAAAAGTGATAAGTTAGATCTAGGTCTAAATCATAAGACGAAAGCCAATTTTGATTGGATGTCCTCCAAGACTTCAAGTTGGACTCAGGTCTGACATATGTTTTCCTCTTGCGAGACTTCAAGTTAAACTTATAAGCATGACATATGTTTTCCTCTTACAGTGATTAGTAAAAAAGGTGGCACATAGTTTATTAGCTTGGATAGATCCTCCTCCGAACAATTTAAGCTTTTAAGCAATAAGTCTATAATAAGTGATATCAAAGCCAGGCTCATTATGTGTTATAGTTTTTATTAATGGAGGGTCACCAAGGTGGAAGAGGACCTGATAGGATCAAGTAAGACCCAAACCATGAGTAGGTCCCCCTCTCGAGTAGAAGCTAGCTTGTGATGAGGACATCATAAGATTGGATGAGAGAGATTATCATAGTATTATTTTGACTGATGAAAAGGGTGCCACATAGGTTTATCAGTCTGGGTCAGTCCTCCTTCCAATAGCTTAAGCTTTTGGATGGTGAGTCCATAATATATAGAACACTTAGTATCCTACCTCAAGTTGACCTTCTAGATATTAGTACCAAATTCCTATATAAGATAAGTTTAGATGAGGCATGGACCTGTCATAGATCCTATTATTCATGTTCATGATAAGGAAGATTTATTTTATTGGGTATAATTTATGATTTAGTGCAACTCTAGTAATTATCATTAGTAGCATGGTCATAAGCTTTAGAATTCAGAATAATTCATTTATAGCAAAGATTCAAAGCTTGAAAATTAAAAAAAAATTGATTGATTATTCAAGAGTCTAGAAAAAATTAAGATAATTACCAGTTTCAAAAATAAATTGTGTAGAGAAGTTAAGGCTATAAATGTACACAGAGGAGAGCGATAAATTTTAGCATAGGAAACACCATCTCTTGCAAAATACATGACATTAATATCCATAAGTATTTTTTCAACAAATTGTCTGATTTATGTTGATAACACCCTCCCAGATGCAGCAAATAGTATGACTTATGAATAGTTATTGACTGATTCTATCAATTATGAACATTCCAAGAATCATTCTAAGAGTATATTCCAAAAAATCATTCAACTAAGGAAATAATATGGAATAAAGTATTTAAGAAATTTTCAATGACTCAAGAAATGTTAATATTATGCCTCACAAAATGAACTTGCTGTAATTATAATTAATAATGTTGGGTGAAGCACAACTTGAGAAGGGTAGCAATCTCATGCCATGTGTTAGCCTAGTCTCTAGTAAATAATAATGAAGCTTTGTTGTAACAAAAATGTATTAATGCAATAGAAGTTGCTCCTGCCACATCATCAATGACAACGTGTTCGGTATGTTGATTAAGTTACTCAGTTAAATTATAACTGACTTTAGTGATGATTATCTTATGATATAAAAAGTCTACACGTCTTTATATACCTGAAAACAAGATTATGTCATTTTTATAAGTAGTTTAGGAGTAAGATAACCAATTAGTAAGCATCAATAGTAAACATGAATTTGATTTTAGATTGACAAAAATCAAATTGATCAGAGTATGCTAAATTTATCACTATATTTCTTATAATAAAATTAGAGTAAATTATAAAAACCTTCTTGCGATCTTCGTTTATTACACTTATACTCACTAGTTTGTAAAACCTATACGTACATCAAGTTAAGTTAATGATACTAGTGAAACCATTTACCTCAGATAGAAAATCCTAATTATCCTTGAATGAAGAGCAAGATGCACATATTTTTTTAATATCCTTGGTTGAATGTTATATCATTTAAGGTTATTTTAGTTATTTTCAAAAATTTTCTAACATGGCATTTGCATCTGTTTAAGATTAACAGTTTGATTAATATTCTATTAAGTTACAGGTTGAAATGTTCGATAAAAGTAAATCTTAAGAGGATAAACATAGATTTTTGAAACTATTAGGTATAAGTATAATTCATCTCTAATCTAGAAGAATTTTTGTGATTTAGATATCAAATAGTCTAGTCCAACTACAGGATGAATGCAAGATTCAAAATGCACATCACTCTTTGTATTATGAATGGTATTTCAGCCTTAAATTCTAAATATGTGAAAGTTTAAGTCGGCGAGAGAAAAAGGATTGGAATATACAAGATAAAGACAAAAGAAAAGGAAAATATGCGTAAAGTGCAAGATTACAATTGATAAAATTGCATTACATACAAGAATGAACATTGGATAGATGGATAAACACCTAATCAATTTCCATCACCAAACTCAATGTAACAATGAATAATTTTTTAACTATTTCTGAAAAATACAACTCTTTCTGGAGTATTCCGTTTCTTCCAACATCACACTATATTTATAAATAAATATATAATATTCTTTCTGGATAACTTTAAATTTATTTGGAAGAAATTTTATGAATGATCATACTTTGTTTAATGTTAATATTAAGGGGGAGTTACGTACACAAGCAAAAAATATGCAGAAAAATTGATATCAGAAACAATGAGGCCAAAAAGGCTAGCCATGTATAATAAATTGCTCTGCAAGGATATAGTTATTATGAATAGCTTGGCTAATTTCCATCATGCAAAGTATGCCACCATAGCATCTCGTATGTTTATTTTGGAAATAGAGGACTAGAAAGAAGGAGGAAAAATTGAGGAAGCAAGCCCTCTTTATGTTGCCTCTTCTACTTCAAAAACATACCAAGCAAAGGAAAATAGTACAAAAAATAGATATGGCTTCCCATCACCATTCTCCCTTCATCTTGTTTTTCCTTTGAGGTTATAAATCTTACCAACAACAAAAGAGGCTAACCACAAAAATGAAGAATATAAAAGAGAGATACAATAAGAAGAAAAGCGACTTGTAGGAACTCTAATCAATAAGAACATCGAGTTATTTAAATATTAATTGTTACGATACAAGTCGTTCTTCTTGATAAATTAATGCTCGTCTATCATGCTTTTTGCAACGTGGGCTTTGAGAGAGTGTAAAAAGGCTAAATTGAAAGGGATCGAAGGCCTCTCCTTATTCCTCCACTCCCATTTTCCTTTCTTATTTGCCTCTGTGATGATCGGTCCAGCCGGACTAGCCTGCCGAGTCGATCCAGTCGAGGGGTTTGGGCAATGATGGATATTGCTCCTCTTACTTTAACAATGCCAAAAGAGTCTTTCATCGAACCAATGGTTCAATTCGATATCAAATAATAAGATGGCTACATCCGATGGGTCAGTCTGTTATGCAATTACTATGGGATCAGCTTATCTTTTCCTCATCCTTGGAGGCATCTTCTTCCAACTAGTTGCAGACTTCTTCAATGGTTACTATGCCTTTATTTTTTGGATCAACAGAACTTCCTATCACCATCCGCTTTTCTTGAAGAGTTCTTCTTCTGTGTATTACCCTTTGTATATTATCCTTTTTTATGCATTTCATCACCTTCTGGTTGCACTATATGTATCTTATTCTCTCAGCTGTTGTTGTGTATGTTGACTGAATCTGTAAGCACTCTTCTACTTTGTTGGTAATAAAGTTATTTTTACCAAAAAAACAAAAAACAAACATCACAGTAGAAGCCTCCTCATCACCTTCTCTTCTTCCTTCAGCATTGTCCCCACCCCTTGGCTTCCTTCACTCCCTACAGTCAGCTGAATCACCATCGGTCTACTCTTCTTTCTCCTATGCCAATCAACGATAATTAGAAAGGCTATAACGATATGTCAGTATCATGTTCATGCAATCCATGCATAGAAATTAACCTTCACAAAAGAACACTAGCTTATTAAGGAAAAAGATGACTGTACTTCTAGTTGGCTTGCTAAACCTTATCTCAGTACTATGTAAATTTTGTGAGCAGAGACACCATTCATCCGCAATATAGCCTTCTGTAATTGAACCCCTAGCAACTTTCACAACGAACATAAGATTTTAGTCAATTTCGATACCTATCGGTGTGTATATTTAGGCAATTGGGACATAAATATGTAATGTATATAAATTTCATATAAAAAAAAAATTGATTGATTTGGCCTTTTATTAATAGGATATATCCAGCATACCAGTCCAATAATTTTGACCTCATCTATTTGAATGTATAGGTAAATGAACAATGATATCCAAGTGAGGAAAAATTCTTGCTAAACAGCATAATGCAGGTGCAATCCAAGACTCGGATATTCATTGAATATATATTATTCAATATCTATTGTTTGATCAACTTTGGAAGATATTACATAGCTGACTTGATACGTGCAAAATTTGGAGTACTTTGATAACTGTGTGATGGATTCGTGCAGGTTTTTCTTCGCTTTGACCTTTCTCCTTCGAAGTCGGCTCCTCTGTAGTACGCGCAATACACTGCAGTATGTGGTGCATTGTGCTGGCCATCCATCGTATAATTGATGGCTAACAAACAATATGCTCTATATGTATGCACAGCCTGTACTCATGCATACGTTGTTTGTTGGTCGTCCATCAATAATGCACCATAGAGGATCCACTCTTCTCCCTTCCATTAACCTACTCCTCCCCTCTTTTTAGACAATGAGCAGGTAGAGATAGAGATAGAGACAGAGAGAGAGAAAGAGATTAGGCAATCGCCATCGGATTTCATACTGTTATGGAAGATTTCTGACCACGTACGGACACGGCTAGAAGAAGTCAAGAACCATCGGAGCGACATTCCTGTAAAATAAGTCCCAACTGGAGTTGGCTCCGACGAGGATCCTCCAACGATAAAATCAAAAATCTAGCACAATAGAGAAAAAGAAGAGGGAGCTGCAAAAGAGTACAGGATGAATTAAGCACGTGTAGGGTGTACCTAAGGGCCTCTTTCTTACCTCCATTTATAGGGAGATTGATGATGATGAGTCATACAGATTATGTCTGTTGTCAAGTCATCTTTCACCTGACGTGCCGCTGATAAAGGGGGCGACATGACATAGGCTTAGTAGGCACGTGGGTGGTGACTGGGATGGCAGTGATGTTTTCTGATTTAACATGTTTAGACAAGAGTCATTATTAACTCATGAGCCTATTTGTGAGATGGTTGTCTGCTGTTCAATGCCCGATCCCTCCTTAAACATCGAAGTCGAGGGACCAATAGGAGTTTCTACTATTAAATGGGGGGCATCGGCCAAAGAGATGGATCAGCCAATTGGCTCGAGTTCTTCTATCTGCTAGTTGTTAGGGATCAGGATCGATAGTGGGGATACGAATGCCGGAAGGCTTCCCACAGGATCCTGTTCGAAAGATCGATATTATAGAAGCTAACTTTTTAGGAATGATTAGTTGTAATAGTAAAAGATCCCTGATCTGATTAGGAGTAAGGATTGGTCAAGAATCTCAGAGAATAGTTGCATCTTTTCTGGTTCAATACACGGTCCCTAGAAGTTATCTTGGGGGAGATCGGCCACTTTATGGTTCGATGAGGTATGGAAATATGTGGCTGGATTAGGAGATCGGTATTGCCACTTTAGCCAAAGTCCTTCCAAGAGGGGATTGAGGTCAAAGGTGAAAAGACAAAGGGTCATTATGACTGCACCATGTCGCATAGAGTCATGTGAAGTATTTGAATACCTCTGACAACAATCATAAATTGGCTCGATGCGTAGTTAGCCGTAAAAGAGACGATGATAAGATATGATATGTGACAGGTGAGCAGAGTGATACGACCGAGTGACAAAGCCTTTCGGATCAACAAGGGGGATCGTCAGGTGTTCTTTTGTTTGAATTCTAGATAGGGATCGAAGAGGACATGGTGGTGCCGAACCCCTATAAAGGAGATCGGTTCTGTCCAGTGGTCGATGAAGCGGGTTCCATTATCGAACCCCTATGGGAGGATCAGTTCTGCTTCTTCCAGCAATATATAGTGTCATCCATCTTTTTTTTCTTGCAGATGCTCCTCAAAGATACTTAATTGACGATTCTTCCAGGCCAACCACTAACAAAATCTCAAGACGCACCTTGCCAAGCAGGGTTGAGGGCCTTAACCATCCCCATTAATCTATAGTGACTAATATATTGCCCCTTCCAACACATACATCTAGCATCGGTGGTGGATTGGATAGTTCAATTCGGAGCCAATTGGCTCCATATGGCTATCGTGGTTAGGAATTGATATCTCCATAGCTTTCTTCAAAAAAATTTGCTTCCTCTCTCTTTGTTAAGATTACAATCTCTTTCATGTAATTCAGATCCGAAATACAGCTAAAAAAATTTACTTTTACTCTTTTGATCACAACTAGGCTGGCTTAATTTGAATCTCTGAGCATTAAGTACATAGTTTCTGCTATAATTTTGGGACATCCTTAGATTGATAAATTGATTTGATTTGAGAGTTGGATTCTACTTGCAGATGTTTAACTTGTATTTTTGTTGTTATTGCTGAATTAGATGGGTATTGTTGCTTCTGGTCTTTGTTTTGACATCGAATTAGCGGGAGAGAAGGCATAGGCAGGTACCTGGTAGCGGCAACTCAACCTACAAAATAAGTTTCTGATCGAAATTGACTTCGATGAAGATCCTCTAATGCTTAAATCTGAAAATTAGATAACAGAATGTATTGTTGGAAGAGAAGTGATTGCATATTTTAAGATTCTCTGTTGGTCTCTATTTATAGACAAATGCTGAGGTGCCGTCAGGAGGAAGGAGAATTAGACCATTATTCCTTATCGCACTAGGTGCAATATACTCATTATCTTCCGCATTATCTAGTGAGATATATTTCTTATCTCTCATATATTATCCGGCGAGAAATATTCATTATCCTCTTTCTTATCTACTCATAGTGGTTTATCACGTATATTCTAATTTTTTTTTTTCAACTGACGTAAATTGGACAACAACATCAAATATGATATCTTTCTGAAATATCGGTTTGGATTGATCATGAAAATATCTCAAATTGATCAGGACTAAAGAAGGCCGGACCAAGGTTGCCTACATCTCCGGCTTCAACCGGCAAGATTTTCTTCCTTGCATCAGATATCGTTTTTTGGGTAGGAAATTGTCTTGTTGTGGTTGTCTGTCGATGCTGCTCGACTATTTTGGGACTGGATGAGCGATATTATCTGTATCTACTCTTGACTGAATTTTGAGTTGCCTTTTCGATGTCATGCTCCCGGAACTCTGATTTTTAGGTGACGAGTGGGTCGTCTGTTGAATCCGTGATGCTGCATTGTTCTCCATAAAGCCGCATGGCTAACAAAAAGTAGTAAAATATTAGCAAATATGCTTGTTTTTTTTGTTGTTCCATTACCATGTGCACCAAATGGGAAATCCCTTCTGGCCATTAGGAGGTTCTGTGAAGATAAAAGAAATAAATTAATTTTTCTTAGTACTTGGTACCTAATACATTTTGGGTTCGATCCATCTAATATGATGTTGCCAATCAATCTAAGTTTGATGCGATTCAGCCATGAAGCTCTTTACCTCAACCCATCAATATATGGGTAGTCTTTGGATTATCAAGAGCATCTTTAATTGAAAAGAGTTGGACTCTAGTACAGGAATAGAAATCAGTGAATCCAATTCCAACTGTTTGGCTAGAAAAAATTTCATTTTCATTCTAATTTCATTTTCAAGGTTCATTTTGATCTCAATTTCAATCACCAAAACAAATACATCAAGGAATATAATCATGCTGATTCCTGTTTCAATCATTCGGATCCCTGATCGTGAACCTCATGCATACTAAGTCCGATAGCATCCATGCAAACGTCAGTCACATCATGGGGACTACAACAAGGGAAAACAACAAGTGAGGCTGAAAGGGATCAGCCATGCTGGCTTTGTTGCTAATAAACACATCGGGTGAGCCCAAGAAGCCTCTCACCACCCAATCAAAAGTCCTTGCGATCAGTTTCCTTCTTTTACATCATGCCTTTCGCACCAACTCGGTACCAGTCGTATCAGTAGTTCGATGGAGATGAGGAGAGGCAAGGTTTCAATGAGAGCCGGTGCCCTCTGGAACTGCCATTTTCTCTCTGAAAAAAATTCTGCTGCTTTTATTTGTCTAATGTCTAATTCAATACTTAATTAGATTCTACATAATAAAATATGACTTCATGATGTTCATTATTATTTTATAATAAATAATAAGGATAAATTATGATGAAAAGTATTAAAAAATAATTATTAATATTGGTGAATTGTTAATATGCAATTGTTTGTAGAACAAATTTTATTTTTAATTATCAAATTTTGATAGAGAAAATACGAAACAAATGGTTTAATTTTTATTATAAAAATGATTATTTATATGTGATAACAATAAAGTTGTAATAGTGTATATGTATGTATGTATCTCTCTGTCTATGTGTGTATTTAAGGTCTTAAATAATTCTGTATGAAAAAAATATAAGTTGCTAGGAACATTTGTTATTTTTAGTATTTTGTTGAGATTTTCAAAAAATTTTAAATATTTTTGAATTTTTGAAGTGCATCATTATATAAGTACGTGAACGTTGATTTTTGAATGTATGATGTCATAATATAAATATAATATATTATAATTTTTTTTAAAAAATAAAAATATTTTTGTCATTCAAAATTTTTAAATAAAAAAATAAAATTATAAACATTAATTATATATTAAAAAATAATAACTATATGAATCAATCACATAAAATAATGCATTCTCCAATTTCCTACGCCATTGTAGTCCACAGAATTTCTCACGCCATTATTGGGATGGATATTTATCCCACCGTCAGCCCATATGTCGTGCCCGCATACATTTTTGCAGAATAGAGCAACGGGTAAGCTCACAGGAGGTGTCCGAATCAGCACCATAGCTGTACCACCCCAACGGGCCCATATGTATTACATCCAACCAAGATCACGATGACGCCGTTACATCATCACAACGGCCTGTAGAACGCCTCCACCGACCAAGTTATCAGTAAAAAGTGGTTATTGCATGAAGAAATGGGAATACATTTCTTCTATATTTTTTTTTCCTTTCAGCATCATTTCTGCTCCGATCCTTCTTATTGGTGGCTAGATGCCACCATGCCTCCCTTCATCTCTAAAAATTCATTTAATTCATGAGAAAAATTTTTTTCACAAAAATTTTTTTTTAAAAATTATTTTCTAATAATAAAATTTTAATATATTTGATTAATTATAAAAAATAATTTATTATAAAATTTATATATATTTAATCAAATATAATTTTTCTAAAAAAACTATATAGAATACCTATTATATCTTTAACGTATATAAGATCATATCTTTTTGCTCTTAAAATTTATATAACTAATAATATTATTTTTATATAAATATATTTTAACTAATAATATTATTTTTATATTAAATCATAATAATTTATTATATTAATATAATATTAATATATATTAATATTATCTTAATATAAATATAAATATATTAATATTAATAAAATAAAATATTAATATTAATATTAAAATAATATTAAGATATAATAAATATTATAATATTAATATATATATTATTATATTTATATAAATATTAGGATAATATTAATAGAGATCTTGGCATATAATACTGTTGGGGGATGGTTTATCATCTAAGCCAAAGATATAAGCTAATAGATGATCCGGACAACTTTGAACCTCGCTGAACCTTACTCGTCGGTCGATCCTTTCGAATGAAACGTCTTGATGGAAAATTTTGTCGATCTTAATTTCAACCGCCAATTCAGGCTCTATCCATCGATTTCAGCTTCGGTTGCACATCTTAGCAATCAGCATCGAGCGGCCCTCATCGCCACTTGCCATGCCACTTATCAATCCGAAGTTTATTGGCCAGGACAAATCCAATCTAAGAATTCTGTGCCTCTTTTTAAATTTATAGCAATCTAGTTGGCTCCGAAGCAAACATTAAGGTAGGTATAACCATCGCATCTCAGAAATCCCAACCCCAAACCTTTTCATGCTATGTTCGACTTGATCAGGATGGGCCAAAAATATCACCCTAAAATGGCTCTCGCCTTTATCTATAAATAGAGGCCCCAAAAGAACCCTCCAGATATTTACACTATCTTTCTCATGCGTTCTTTCTCTCTGTTATCTGATATCTGACTTGAACGTCGGAGAATCCTTGCCAGATTCAATCCAGCCAGGACTTGTTTTGTAGGTTACTTTTCTGAAAGGACGTGCCTCAACTCCTACCAACTCGATCAAAAGTCAGATTTCAACGGCAACAGACTGGTACTAGAAGAAGGGCCCTTTACCTATTTCCTTAGGGAGGAGCACGCCACCAATAATAATGCCATCATGAAAAACATCTTCAAGATGCTCCGCCACCAAAGGCTCTACTGTTGCGGCATGCTATTCGGTTAAGAACCTGAATAGGAATCATGTTCTCACCCAGCAGCCAAAAGCATCTACTCGGCCTCCACCACTAGTCATTGGGGTGAATGTTGACCAATTTAACGCATTGGTCACATCGGTGCAGGTTTTGATGGCTGCCATGGATGCCATGCGATAGCAAAATTCGATGCAGGAGGCACCTCGACAATCTCATCTATCTCTATGATGAAGTTCAGATCAGGGGAGGCAGATAAGGCTAAGTCGACCCTGAAGTCTTGAGTGAAGCAGAACGCTCTTCCACTCCCCACTCTGGAAAAGACTCCACTCTGGACCGCTCACCAATTCATCATACAAAAGGTTGCATGATTCACGATGCTGATGTGGACCAAAAGTTTCAAGAGATTAACCATAGAATTGAAGCTCTGCAGCACCAAGCCATTGGCAGAATGACTAAGCTAGTTTCGACATTGATCCACCTTTTACTGAGGAAATCATGCGAGAACCATTGCCCGCAGGCTTCAAGGCACCTCAATTAGAGGCCTACAATGGGTTGACTGATCCAGTTGATCATCTGAAGAGCTTTAGAGCCCTCATGCTCCTTCACAGAGCAAGTGACAGAATCCTATGCCGTGCTTTCCCTTCTATCTTGAAAAAGATGGCCCTAGATTGATACTCTGATTTGAACGCTAGCTCCATTTGCTCATTTAACCAAATGAGCCGAATGTTTGCCTCCTGCTTCGCAACCGGTAGGAGACAACATCGGCTATCTAAATCCCTGGTCAGTATTAAGTAGAGGGAAGGAGAGTCCCTCTATGACTATACGACCTATTTCAATGCAACCATTCTAAAGGTGCGTGACCTAGACCAGTCAGTCACGATGACTACTTTCATGGAGGGACTGCAGAGAAACTCCCCTTTTATTCTTTGGAGAAGAAGTATCCATGGGATTTTAAGAAAATGCTGCACTGGGTGAAGAAATATGCCCGAGCTGATGAGACATTCGAGAAGTACGAAACTTCGACTGAAGCACCGATTGAGGGAAGCAAAGACCCCACATAGTTGATAGCCTCAAAAAATCCAACTAGGAGTCACCTGCAATCAAGAAACCTTCTTGGCGCTGAAGGTCTCGGACACCACTACAAACTCAAAGACCTAAAAGCCCACCTCCATAGCATCGCTCATCTCTGAGGTATGGATCCCCACAAGGGATGTTCACTAACTATACCTCCCTGAATGCCTTAAGGGCTCAGGTGCTCATGGAAATCGAGGAGCAGCTCTCCAAGCCGCCAAGAATGAGATCCAAGAATCATGATCGAAAAAAATATTGCCTCTATCATTGTGACCATAGCTATGACACTAAAGTTTGTATTCAATTCCATGATGAAATCGAGGAACTTATTCGAAGAGGAAGGTTGGACCATTTTATCTGTAGAATAAGGAAAGGCCCTATGCACCCACTAAGAGCACTTCGATGCGAAAAGCAACCCCGATAGGATCAGCCTATGAAAAATCAACCAGTGGTGGGCATCATCAATACCATCATTGGGGGGCATGGAGGAATAGATCTGAGAAGTTCCGCTAAAAGGCTAAAGTCAGAAGAAGCAATTACTTTCTCTGAAGAGGATGCTGAAAGGGTTTAATTTTCGCATAATGATGCGGTGGTTGTATTTATGAATATTGCAAATTTTGATGTATATCATATCTTGATAGGTAATGAAAGTTCGACTGATGTATTATTTTATGATACTTTCTCTCAAATAAGCATACCTCCTGAGTGGTTGGGGCGACTAGATTCGCCCCTTGTGAGATTCACTAACGATGTGGTATCTGTTAAAGGGTTATTACCCTAACGATAGTTGCTGGAAGAGCTCCCAGACAATCTACAGCTCAAGTCGACTTTCTTGTAGTTTGGGCACCATCAGCCTACAATACCAGCCTTGAACGTCCAGGACAATACGCTCCAAGCAGTGGTCTCTACTTATCACCTGAAGATGAAGTTTTCAACCAAGTATGGGGTTGGTAAAGTTCGAGGTGATTAGGCTCTAGCTCGGTAGTGCTACACCATTGCGCTTCATGGTGCAGGACCTTTCAAAGTATATCTAGTTGATAGACGGACACCTATGATGAATTGACCAAAGAACATAGAGAACCAGTGGAAGATCTTAAGATGATTCCATTGAATGATGGGAATAAAGAGCATACCGTACAGATCGGATCGAACCTGGATCAAGTAACCAAAAAATATCTTTTTTTTATAAAAAAATATGGACATATTTGCTTGGACCCTAGCCGATATGTCGGGCATGAAGAAAATATGCGGTAGTATAGTACATGCAATTTTAAAATTTTGTACAGTGAAAATAATAGATTAAATAATTTAATCCTAAACACATATATAAGATCTAATCTTAGACTACCACGTTAGGATCTTTGATATAAAAAATATATATTTTAAATATGAAAATAAAAATCACATCCATCTCATCAATGCTGAAATTCTAGATCTAACTATTAGATCTACCATAAGAATCAAAATAAGTTAGAGATCATTATCAAATAAATTTTGATCTTGATCTTCTCTGATCCAATAGTTGGAGAGGGTGCTCTTCAAATCACTCATACCCACACGAAGTCTTCTGGCCTCTATAGAAAAATCCATGCGAAGATTGGCATAGATCAGAGGCTCGGAGATGCTAGTCTGCAAACAATTTCGACAGCTGATCTCTTCCTTCTTCTACAAGCACCTTAGATACTCCAAAGTGATAGGAGATCTAGAGGAGGAAGAGAGGAGGAGAAGAGCCTTTGAAAAAAAAAATCAGTAAGAAAATTGTGTTGGAAATAGTGTCCCAAAGCCAATCGTCAGTCTGTTGATGGTTGTGCTCTTTTTTGTATTAGTATATGAATTATAAATTAAATAAAAGTTATTTTGATATTTTTCATCACAAATTATTTCATCTTCTAATGAACTCCTATATTGTGGTGAAGTCCTTAGGACTATTTAGACTCGACAAAGGAGGATTTATCGTTTAGTCCTTAAACCTGTTCGCGATCAAATGATACGTTGTTACTAAGGACAACAACATTTATCAAGCATAGGTCGTTGTCTGCCATATGGGTTGGTTGTCCTCTTAACCAAGGAGTGTGGAGACACTGGTATGGCATACAGGTGAGATGTAAGGGTACATCTGCACTGAACGTGACCGACTCCGGATCTTTTTCTGCTGTCAAGATTTGCTCCGATGGGATATGGGTATAACTGTCCCTCCGATCTGAGACTGCCACAGTGACTTGCAAGCAACTCACTGCACTTAGACATTGAACTACCTGAATTTTTAATTCAGTGAGAGAAGGCTACTGGGTGTAGTCAAGTACTTGACTTGTCGGTGCGTGTGTCAAGATGGGATTGACCACTCCAGTTCAGGAGCTGTGTACAGTCGTGTTTCAATTTAGCAAAATCTTGACCAGAGTAGTCCTAGTGAGGAGTCACAGGACTGTTTGAGTTGAGCATGATTCGGATGATCTGATCAGGATTGACAGTTTAAACCTGAGTTGTCCTATACACAGAGATCAAAAGAGATGAATTATACAGTAACCATATTCGCGTAGGTTCTGAATGTTGCGATTGCGACTATTCGACATATCCAGACGTTGGATACCATTGCTAGATGGTCATTTCGATTAGTACAGGAATTGGTTTCTGTGCTACCGACATAGGTTTGAACCTGCGGGGTCACACACATTAGAGGTTCCTATCTGATCTGATGGCTGGTGAAAAGTCCCACTGGACTGGGACTCTTCGACCAAGAGTCCTAATGCTCGAAAACTCTGAGTCCTACATGTCTGAGACTCTGTGATCGAGAATCAGGATTCTCTGATCATGAGTTTCACACATTTTGGGTATCAAGGTCAAGAGTCTCACTGGTTTGGGACTCTACGATCAAAGTTTCATATCGATGGACTTTGATGCCCGATTGCTCATCAGATTTGGACTCAATATTTATGAGAGATTTAATTAATAATTTGATCACTAATTAACTCAATTTGATTGAGTAATTATTTTTGGATCAAGTCCAATTGAATTGGATTCAGTTGGGTTGGATCCGATTAGGTTAAGAGTTGACCGAATCGCCAAGGTGGTTTGGTCTCTGATCTGATCAAGGGTTGGGTTTAGTCAATTCTTGATTTGATTAAAATTTTATTGAGCCTAATTAAGCCTAATTGTGTTGAGTTTAATTTAGTCTAATTGTGTCTAACCTATTTTAATAAGGTTGGTTCAATTAGATTTGAAACCACCTTTGACTTATCTCCCTACGCCACCTCACCTCACCTGCGCCTATTTGAATTCATAAGAAACAAGTTCTCATGAATTTTTCCCACGCAGAAGCCTTCCCACGCCCCTCCCTTATGCACCATTTGGGTGGATAAAGATTGGTTGGTTGGCCATTCAAATTCAAATGATGTTTGAATTTGAATGGGCAACTAACCCATGCGCCACCTTATCTATTTGTGCGCCCCTTGCTCTACACGAGAAAATATTTCTCGTGTAGACTCTCCACGCACAAAGAGCCCACGCCCCTCTCTTCTCTCACCTTGAGTAGATAAGGATAGGTTGGTTGGCATTTGAATTCAAATTCGATTTGAATTCAAGTGAGAAACCACCTAGCTTTATCCTCTCACACGGTGAAGACACGGTAAAGATGCGATCTTGCACTGTTTTAAAAAGGAAAGAGAAGGTGGGGCATGCGCATGACTTTCTTAGAGAGAGAGAGGTTGTGTGAGAAAGACCTTCTGCATGAGAAAAGAAAAGAAAAGAACAAACAGAAAGGGCGCAGGATTTTTCTGAGAGTACCCTAGGGTTTCTGCCTAGGGTTCGAAAAATGAGAAGATGAGCTACGAGTGTCGTGAGTCTACCAAACTTTAGAGAGAGCTTCATCAACCTCTCTACTATCTCTATTGATGATCTGAAGTATCCAAAGAATCGACAGATACCGATCGAATTAGTTCGATCAGCATTAGCCGTCGAAAGGGTTCTGCAACGAACTAGCATTCGTGAAGAGCCGATCAGATCGGGAGCTTCGTGTGGATGATCTATAGAGGCCTGACATATTGTGTGGCTGTATTGTAATGATTAGACCTTTCCGACGGTGATCAGACTGTAGCGATCGACTACCTGCACGAAGGTAATGTGTTCTGAACACAAAATAGTAAAATATTTACTGTAGAATTTGAAATTTTAAATTTAAATGCATGCTATATATATCATATTTAGATCCTTATATAGGATTAATAAATATTAATTAATTAGATTAATTAATAATTTTTACTATAAAATTATAATTTTAAAAAAAAATTAAAATTATCGTTTTACCCCTGCACTGAAATTCACTTCAAATGGTATCAGAGCGAGGTTCTAAAATATGATATACATTTGCATGCGTAGATTAAGTAGTAATCTAAAAGTTTAAATTTAAAATTTAAATTTATAATTTAAAATTCAAATTTTAAAATTTGAAATTCAAAATTCAAAATTCAAAAATTTGAAATTCAAAATTTGAAATTTGAAATTTGTTTGAAATTTTAAATTTAAATTTAAAATTTAAAATTCAAAATTTAAAATTTAAAATTTAAAATTTAAAATTTGAAATTTATTTGAAATTTGAAATTCAAAATTTAAAATTTAAAATTTAAAATTTAAAATTTAAAATTTAAATTTTAAAATTGGTATATTTAGATATACTTGATCCAAGTAGCAAGTAGTCTAATTGGGTTGGTTGCCATGGTCGTCCGGTCATAGAAGAAAAGCAGGGTTTAAAGGCCATCTCCTCTCATTCGATGGGGTTCTCCTATGGCGGTAGGGGTGCCAAGTGATTATATCCCATGCAGATGAAGCAGCGAAAGGACTTAATTGTAAAGGTTCAATTATAAAATTTATCATGAATGTATTAGATTAGATCTAAAAGAATATTCATGATTTATTTTGATTGAGTTATTTTCTGTTATGTAATTAGCAATAGGATTGCTGTTTATGAAATGTACTGATCCATTTGTGAAATAAGTCAACACATTTGGTGAACAGAAAATAAAACCTTTCAAATTTAAAAATTATTTCTGAAATGCCAAATCCTGATCCATCGGTCCAAATACTTAATTAAAAGAATTAAGTGTTGTCTAGTTGGTCTAGAATTATGAATTAAGACCTAAGACAATTACATAAACTTGTAGGTCAATGGGTTAGATGGATTAGGTCCATAATTGGGTTAGACCTAAGGTTAGCTTGAAGAAATAGACTAAATTAGAGTAATTGGTCAAATCTAATTAAAAATTGAATTAGATTAGGTCAAGGACACTCTAGACTCAACTTCAATAGTTGTAGTTGAATGGGTCCATGTCTTTAACTAGACTAAGATGGACATAATTCATGGCTACACGGTGGAACCCTATTTACTAAGTTGATCAAATTAAAACTAATGAACCGGTTGGTGTCTAAGGTAAGTTCGACAGTCTGACCAGTGGTTTTTAACTGGGAGCTACTCGCATTGATTCGATCTCTGACGAGTTAATGGCATATACCTTCCACTGATCTCACTTACCTGGCCAACCTGGTGAGTTAGATTTTGATTAGATCACTTGGTGATTAGGGCTCATCCATGTCATTAGGTAAATCAGTGTGACTGATTTAGGTGCTCCTAATACCAGCTTTAATTAAATCCTTTTTAATCTGACTTGATGAAGTCAGTGGAAGGATTGAAATTGGCTGGTCAATTTCTTCTCTTCTATCCTTTAATAAAATCCTCAAAAATTATTAGGTCCTAAAAATGATTAAGTTATAGTGATAACTAAGTCATGCCTCTCATTAAGTGAGTGATAATGAGTCCATTAGTTTAATAATCACTGGAGGCCCAAAGGCCTGGTGCTTATTGATTAATGAAATTATCATTCATAATATGATAATTTGGTTGAGTCTTTCTGATGGTGGTCAGGTTGGCCGGCCAAAGTCGGGTCTGATCATTTATTGGTCCGATTCACCAAATCAAGTCATGTTAATGGTTGGACCTAATTAGATCTTTTCAGTGGAGGCTAAAGCCTACTGATTAGGTTCTGGGACAAAATTAATTACTAGAAGTTGTTTAGAGAAATAACTGATTATGAACCTACCATAGATGCACATGGGTTGACCAACCAAAGTTGGACTCGTGTGTGGTCTGTGTGGATTCTAGTACCCACTAAGGAATTAAAGTAATTCCTCGAATTGGAGGTTAAGGCTACCAGTTCGTAAAATACTGGAAGAAACTTTAGACTAAAGTCCAAGTCTTTAGTATTAATAATTTATATACTAATAAAGATCTGGTTTTCCTTTATACAGCTATGGCCACTACCCTGTCGCTCCGTTCATTATTAGATAATGACAAGCTCATGGGATCTAATTTCGATAGCTGGTATCGAAAATTGAAAATCATCCTTGAGCATGAGCGGATCCTTTATGTTGTAACGGATCTGGCACCTGAGGAGCCAGCCCCGAATGCTAGAGGGACGGTCCAAGACACTTACCAGAATTGGCTCAACGATCACACCACCGTTCGGTGCATAATGCGGGCGGCAATGAATGATGAGTTCAGCCGCAGGTTCGAAAATGCCCAGCCACAGGAGATGCTTCAAATATTGAATGACTCCTTTGGCATGCCTGACGATATTGAAAGGCACAAAACTAGTTGTGCCATTTTCAATGCTCAGATGAGGGATGGAGCCTTAGTCACTGATCATGTATTATACATGATCGAAATAATTGAGCACCTAAGTAAACTGGACTTTCCCTTACACGAGCAGCTCGGTAAGGATGCGATCCTTAATTCTTTGCCCAAGTCCTTCCTCTCCTTCCTTACTCATTTTCGGATGATAAATCCTGCAGTGAACTACCATGGCTTGTTGGGGTTGCTGCAGAACTTTGAGAAGGACCACCAACTCCATAAAGAGTCGGTGAATGTTGTGGGAGGGTCTTCTTCTGGTCATCGACCCTTTAAGAAAGGGAAGAAGAACAAGAAAAAGAAGAATAAGAAGGTGCGGCCGCATGCTGGGATGTCTGCACAGTATCAGACCAAGAAGCACAAGTCCAACTTGAGCCAGGCGGAGTGCTTCTTTTGCAAAAAGCAGGGGCACTGAAAGAGGAACTGTCTTCTATACATTGCCTCTCTAGATCCGAACAGGTCGAAGAAGAAGCAAGGTAGTTATATGATAACACCTTGCAACTTTTCCATTTGTGATACTACTGCCTGGGTATTAAATACCGGAAGCCCTTATCATATCTGTAATTCGATACAGGGTCTGCAGGTCAGTAGGAGATTTGATGAAGGCGAGAGGTTTCTGAACGTTGGAGATGGAAGCAAAATTTCAGTTCTAGCTTTAGGAATCATGAATCTTGTAATCAACTCTCGTAATGTAATTCTGAGTGAATGTCACTATTGTCCAAATTTTTTATTAAATATTATTTCTGTAGGCCTTTTGGCCATGTACAGTTATGAATTTTTAATAAAAAAAAATATTTGTAATATCATTTTGAATGATGTTACAATATTTGTTGGACAATTAAATAATAAAATTTACTTACTATCACAGCCTGTTAATATGGTTCAAACCTCCAGTAAATGCCCTAGAATAGATAATATGTCAGAAGTCTACCTTTGGCACTGTAGGCTAGGTTATATCAATAAGAACAGGATAAACAGATTGGCTCAAGAAAGAATTCTTGAAGTTGGTGATTGTGAATCACTTCCAACCTGTGAGTCCTATCTTCTTGAAAAGATGATCAAGTCACCTTTTACTGGAAATGGTGAGCGAGCCAGTGAACTCTTGGGTCTGGTACATTCTGATGTATGTGGACCCATGAGCTCAAGTGCAAGAGGTGGATATTTCTACTTCATAACCTTCACAGATGACCTATCGAGGTATGGATATATCTACTTAATGAAGCATAAGTCAGAATCGTTTGAAATGTTTAAACTATTCCGAAATGAGGTAGAAAAATAAACTGGGAAGTGTATTAAAACTCTTCGATTTGATCGAGGAGGTGAATATCTTTCTAATGAGTTTCTGACATATCTTGGAAAGAATGGGATTCTCTCTCAGTGGACTCCTCCTGAAACACCACAGCATAATGGTGTGTCTGAAAAGAGGAATCGGATCTTGTTGGACATGGTTCGATCCATGATGGAGTTTGTTGGTCTGTCGATCTCCCTCTAGGGATATGCGCTCGAATCGGCTTGTTACCTTCTAAATAGGATTCCGAGTAAGTCTATAACCAAAATGCCTTATGAGATATGGATAGGACGTAAGCCAGTACTCTCACACTTAGAATTTGGGGGTGTCCGGCTTATGTTAAACGTTTAATTACGGACAAGCTTGGACCTAGATCTTACAAGTGTTATTTCATAGGATACCCAAAAGAGACCAAAGGGTATTATTTCTACCTAGCTGATGAGCATAAGGTGTTTGTTAGCCTTAAGGCAATCTTTTTGGAAAAGAAGTTCCTTGGTGAGGGGACTGTTGCCTCTAAGGTCGAACTTGAGGAAGTTAGACAGGTGAAAAAACTGACACAAGTTGCTGAACCTGAACCGAATTTGAATAGATCAGATCCGGAGCCCATTGTTTTTGCACCCTTAAGGTGGTCTGGTAGAGTACCACGTCAATCGGACAGATACTATGGTTTCTTGGTCCGAAACGACGATCCTGTCAAACTTGATGAAAATGATGAGGATCCGATCACCTACATGGATGCAATGCAGAGACCTGACTCTGAGAAATGGCTAGAGGCCATGAAATCTGAAATGGAGTCTATGAAGGTCAATGATGTGTGGATATTGGTTGACCCACTCGAAGGAGTAAAATCCATAGGGTGTAAGTGGGTCTTCAAGAGGAAGAGGAGCACAGACGGAAAGGTAGAGACCTATAAAGCACGTCTGGTCATCAAGGGATATCGTCAATGTTATGGTATAGACTATGACGAGATATTTTCTCCTGTGGCAATGCTCAAATCCATTCGGATTATACTTGCGATAGCTGTCCATCTGGACTATGAAATCTGACAGATGGATGTGAAGACAGCTTTCCTAAATGGAGAGCTGGACAAAGAGGTGTATATGATACAACCTGAAGGGTTCACATCCACAGATGAGTCTAAGGTGTGCAGGCTACAGAGGTCCATTTATGGACTTAAGCAGGCATCCCGAAGTTGGAACATACGTTTTGATAGGATGATTAAAACGTATGGCTTCGTTAAGAACGGAGAAGAGCCCTGCATTTATAAGTGGGCTAATGGTCCATAGTAATATTTCTTGTATTGTATGTGGATGATATTCTCTTAATCGGAAATGATGTCCCTGCATTACAGAGAATAAAGCTTTGACTGTCGTCACAGTTCTCCATGAAGGATCTAGAAGAAGCTTCCTACATCCTAGGGATGAGGATCTATAGGGATAGATCTAAAAGGTTGCTTGGCTTATCCCAGTTCAAGTACATTGATACTATGGTGAAGAGGTTCAGCATGGAGAATTTCAAGAAAGGCTATCTACCGATAGGCCATGAAATTTCTCTCTCGAAGAGGGATTGTCCGACAATACCTCAAGAGAGAGAGCGTATGGGTAGAATTCTATATGCTTCGACAGTGGGATCTATCATGTACGTCATGACATGTACACGACCAGATGTGGCATACTCACTAGAGGTAGTGAGTAGATACCAATCTGATCCAGGAGAGAATCACTGGAAGGTTGTTAAAACCATCCTGAAGTATTTAAGAAATACTAAGGACCAGTGGTTTGTTTATGGTGAATCGGACTTGAGACTTATAGGATTTACAGACTTCTGTTTTCAGTCTGATCACGATGACAGCAAGAGTGTGTCGGGATTTATTTTTATCCTTAATGGTGGGGCTATCTGCTGGAAGAGTTTCAAGCAGCACACTGTGGCAGATTCAGTTTGCAAAGCAGAGTATGTCGCTGCATCAGATGCTGCCAAAGAAGTGGTGTGGCTGAGAAAATTCATCATCGAGCTCGAAGTAGCACCCCCCTTGTTGGTCCAGTTATGCTTTATTGTGACAGCTCTGGAGCCATTGCTCAGGCGAAGGAACCGAAGGCACACCAGCGGACGAAACATATTCTGCGCTGCTACCATCTTATCCGAGAAATCATGGATAGAGGTGACGTCGACCTTCAGAAGATCGACGGAAAGGAGAACCTGGCCGACCCATTCACTAAAGCCATTACGGTGAAGGAGTTCGATAACTTCAAGTCGAAGATGGGTATTAGATACTACACCGATTGGCTTTAGGCCAAGTGGAAGATTTGTTGCTCCTAGATTGATTTTGATGATTACAAAGCAGATTGAAGGGATACAAATAATTTTAAAATGAAAAAATCCTTATGCTCTTCAAGGGCAAAATCATAATTTCACTAAAATTCTGATTTGATAGTATCATTTGATAGAACAAATGATTTGTAAACTATTGGTAAAAATTTCATTATATTTGGACTTATATTTTTGAAGTTATAAAGGTTTGAAGTGCATGAGTCGACTCATGAGTCAACTCATGGCACTGTGAGCTGATTGGCACGCAAAAAATTTCCATGGCACGCTGGATTTTTGACTTGGCACGACCTGTGAGTCGACTCATGAGTCGACCCACAAGGCATGAGTCGACTCATGAGTCGACCTCTGCTGATTTGAGCCAAAAAATCCAGAAATCAGACCTTCTGGTCTGTGCAACAGAAGTCGACTCATGAGTCAACTCCTGATGCATGAGTCGACTCATGAGTCGACCCCTGCGATGGGAAATATCAGCAACGGCTATTTTTTTGCCCGTTTTAATTACCATTTATGCTTCCTAAAATTGCTCTAACGGCTCTTTATCTACCTAAATTATTTTCTCTTGCTTCTA
Source organism: Elaeis guineensis (assembly GCF_000442705.2). Lineage (NCBI taxonomy): Eukaryota > Viridiplantae > Streptophyta > Magnoliopsida > Arecales > Arecaceae > Elaeis > Elaeis guineensis. The sequence goes on from NC_025999.2 coordinate 76,477,334, forward strand.
ATGCTACAAAATGCTTGAAATGGTGAAAGAAATTGCAGTTTAAATAGCAGATCAAATTGGAGAGAAACGATCGTGGGTGAAGAAGAAGATCAATCGGCAGATCAAAAGAGAGATAAAATTCATTGAGAGGATCCACGAGATAATTTGAGAGAAAAAGAAAAGAGGATCCAAAATCCACACGAGAGATTGTGAAAGAGAAAAGCAAGAGCATTCAAGAGGATCTTTCAAGCCTATTGTTTCAACCTTGATCTAGAGATCGTTCAAAGCTTTCAAGAGATCTTCAATCATCAATCAACCTCTTCTCAAGCATTCAAGCGTTCATCCACTTTGAGAAAATCCGAAAAAGGGGTTCTTCATTTGAGTAAAGCTTTTATTGTTATATTCGCTCATTTAAAGGAGCTGTTATTGTATTAATCTGTGCTCAGAATTTTCTAACTCTTTGTGAGTTTTTGTTCTTATTTTTGGAGGATTTCCAAAACAAGGAAAGGTTGATCCGAACCTGAAATCGGAGTGTTTTGGGTTTACTTGTACCTGAGAAACAAGTGATCTAGCTTGGGATAGCTAGTGTCGGAGTTTCCGACGTTTTGTATTCGGGTTGAATACAAAGGATAGTGGATTGAAATTTCCAAGTAGGATCTTGGGGAGTGGATGTAGGTGCAAGGTTAGCACCGAACCACTATAAATCCTTGTTTTGTGGTGTGCTTTATCGCTTTATCTTATTTCTTTATTATATCCTTGCAATATTGCTTTAGGTAATTAATATTGATTTAAAGTCTTTGTTTTGTTCTTCATAAGTAATCAGTTGGGCTTAAAATTTTTAGAAACCCAATTCACCCCCCTCTTGGGTTGCATAGCTGGGCAACAAGTGGTATCAGAGCCGGTGCTCTAGCCCTTCTTTGATCTAACAATCAAAGAGCCAAAGATCTATGGCAACCCATGTTGGAACTTCTCTAGCCGAGGGCAATCAACAAACCGACCTCTACTTTTCAATGGGTCTAATTACACCTATTGGAAAGCTCGGATGAAGATTTTCATACAAGCACTTGACTATGATATGTGGAGTATCATAGTGAATGGTCCTCACACACCCACCAAGATTATAGATGGTGAGGAGTCAACCAAACCCGAGAAAGAATGGGATGAGGTTGACAAGAAATTGGCACAATTAAATGCCAAAGCCATGAATGTTCTTTATTGTGCACTAGATGCTAGTGAATTTAATCGCATTTCTACTTGTGCATCTGCTAAAGAAATATGGAATAGGTTAGAAGTAACCCATGAGGGAACAAATCAAGTAAAAGAGTCTAAAATAAACACGCTTGTACATAAATATGAATTGTTCAAAATAGAGCATGATGAGTCCATAACTGCTATGTTTACTCGTTTTACTGATATAATCAATGGTTTAAAGAGTCTTGGCAAATCTTATACTAACAGTGAACTTGTAAGGAAGATTCTCAGGTCACTGCCAAGAACTTGGGAAGCCAAGGTGACTGCCATCCAAGAAGCAAAGGACTTGAACACTCTACCTCTAGAAGAGCTTCTTGGATCCTTGATGACTCATGAACTTAGCATGAAGCAACATCAAGAGGATGAAGTCAAAAAGAAAAGAACCATTGCCCTCAAATCCACAACTTCGCCTGATTATGAAACGGATGAATCTGAAGATGAAGAACAGGATGAAGAGATGGCTCTCATCACCCGAAAATTTAAGAAGTTTCTAAGAAAAAGGAAACAGGGGATGAGAAAGAAATTCACAAAAGGGGATCAAAGCAAAGAAAAGGAGAAAGATCAACCCCCTATATGCTACGAGTGCAAGAAGTCAGGACATTTCAAATCCGAATGTCCACAACTGAAGAAAGGTCCCAAGAAGTTCAAAAAGAAGGCAATGATGGCGACCTGGAGTGCGAGTGATGACTCAAGCTCCGACGAGGAAACCTCAACAGAACAAGCCAATCTGTGCCTGATGGCACATGAAAATGAAGTAACTTCTGAATCCACTAGTGAATTTACTTTTGAAGAATTGCATGAAGCATTCTATGATTCAATTGATGAATTAAAGAAACTAGGGAAGAAAAACAAAGAGCTAAAATTGGAAAATCAGTCCTTAGTGAAACAAGCTGAAAATCTTTCAATTGAAAAATTCACCTTGATTCAAGAAAATCAAAACTTAAAGGATGAAATGAACAAGCTGAAATCTATAGTAGATAAGTTCACCTTAAGTTCAAACAAACTAAATATGATCCTTGAAAATCAGAAAGCTATATATGATAAGGCTGGACTTGGTTATAAACCCCTGAAGAAACAAAAATTTCTGAAGGATATTTATTCAAGTAACAAGTCTACAAATATTACTTGTTTTAAATGTGGAAGAATAGGACATAAATCATACACATGTCTTATTAACAAACATGCAAACACAAAGAAAATATGGGTTCCAAAAGGAACCATTCTGACTAACCTGAAAGGACCCAAGAAAGCTTGGGTACCTAAGACAGAAACGTGACCTTTGCTTGCAGGTGTGTCTAGCATCCCAAGAAGGAAACAGAAAATGGTATCTTGACAGCGGATGCTCGAGATACATGACTGGTGATGAATCACAATTCATCACGCTTGATGCTAAGGATGGAGGGATGGTCACCTTTGGAGATAATGGCAAAGGAAAGATCATGGGATAGGTAACATTGGTATCACTCCCTCCAAATATATTGAGAATGTTTTATTAGTTAAAGGTTTAAAGCATAACTTACTTAGCATTAGTCAATTCTGTGATAAAGGGTATAAAGTAAGTTTTGAATCATCTGTTTGCATTGTGACGAGTCCTATTAACGATGGCATTAAATTTATAGGACATAGGCATGGCAATGTTTATATGGTAGACTTGAATGATTTAACTAAATTAGACATACAATGCCTAGTTTCCTTAAATGCTAAAATAAATGAGACTAGTTGGCTATGCATCGTAGACTTACACACATTAGCATGCATTCTCTCTCAAAATTAATTAAAAAGGATTTAGTTCTCGGTTTGCCAAACTGAATTTTGAAAAGGATAGAATCTGTGATGCATGCCAATTAGGTAAACAAACTAGAGTTTCATTTAAATCCAAAAACACTGTTTCAACTTCTAGACCTTTAGAGCTCTTACATATGGACTTATTTGGACCAACTAGAACCACGAGTCTAGGAGGAAAACGATATGGCTTTGTAATTATAGATGATTACTCTCGTTTTACTTGGATTTTCTTTTTGGCTCACAAAAATAAAACTTTTCATATTTTCACTAAATTTCATCGAAAAGTCTCTAATGAAAAAGGGTTTTCAATTCAAAATATTAGAAGTGATCATGGAACTGAATTTGAAAATCAAGATTTTGAAAATTTTTATGATGAAAATGGAATTGGCCATAACTTCTCTGCTCCTAGGACACCCTAACAGAATGGGGTAGTTGAAAGGAAAAACAGAACCTTAGAAGAAATGGCCCGTACCATGCTTTGTGAAAGCAACCTTCCAAGATATTTTTGGACGGAAGCTATTAACACAGTATGTTACATTTTAAATCGTACTTTAATTAGACAATTTTTAAAGAAAACCCCCTATGAACTTTGCAAAGGAAGAAAACCAAATATTGCATATTTTCATGTCTTTGGTTGCTGATGTTTTGTATTAAATAATGGAAAAGAAAAACTTGGTAAATTTGATGCAAAATCAGATGAAGCAATCTTTCTAGGTTACTCCTCCACTAGTAAAGCATTTAGAGTTTTCAACAAAAAAACTTTAATAGTTGAGGAGTCCATACATGTTGTTTTTGATGAATCTAACGATCTTCCTTCAAGGAAGAATGAGGGTGTTGATGATGCAAATCCACTAATAGAAAGTATGAAGAAGATCACTCTGAAAGATTCAGCAACTCCAAAAGACAAGGATCAAGAAGACGAACAAAATGAAAGAGGTGAAGAAATTCAAAAACAACCTCAAGGTACAAATGACCTACCCAAGGAATGGAGGTATGTTCACAACCACCCTAAGGAGTTAATTATTGGTGACCCTATGCATGGGATAAAAACCCGTTCTTCACTAAGAGATGCAGTTAATCATTGTGCTTTTGTATCTCATCTTGAACCTAAAACTTTTGAAGAAGCTGAAAATGATCATAATTGGATTAATGCTATGCAAGAGGAACTTAATCAATTTGAAAGAAATAATGTTTGGACCTTAGTATCAAGACCTAAAGATTATTCAATAATTGGCACAAAATGGATCTTTAGAAACAAATTAGATGAGCATGGAAATGTAATTAGAAATAAAGCAAGACTGGTTGCTAAGGGATATAATCAAGAAGAAGGAATTGATTTTGATGAAACCTTTGCACCTGTTGCTAGATTAGAAGCTATTAGACTTCTACTTGCATATGCTTGCTTTATGAAATTCAAATTATTTCAAATGGATGTTAAAAGTGTATTTTTAAATGGATATATCTCTGAAGAAGTATATGTAGAACAACCACCCGGATTTGAAAATCATGCTTTTCCCAATCATGTCTTTAGATTAAATAAAGCTTTATATGGTCTAAAACAAGCACCTAGAGCATGGTATGAAAGGCTAAGCAAATTTTTATTAAATAATGGTTTCTCAAGAGGCAATGTAGATACAACCCTATTTATTAAAAGAAACCAAAATGATATGCTAATTATACAAATTTATGTTGATGACATAATTTTTGGGTCTACTAATGAATACCTTTGTCAAGACTTTGCTAAGCTTATGCAGGGAGAGTTCGAGATGAGCATGATGGGAGAACTCACCTTCTTCCTCGGACTCCAAATCAAACAATCAAAAGAGGGAATCTCCATCACCCAAAGCAAGTACACCAAGGAACTACTCAAAAGATTTGGAATGGAGAACTGCAAACCAATTGGCACACCAATGAGTCTCTCAAGTAAGCTTGACAAGGATGATGAAGGTAAAAGCGTAGACTTAAAATACTATAGAGGTATGATTGGCTCATTATTATATCTAACTGCAAGTAGGCCTGATATCATGTTTAGTGTTTGCTTATGTGCTAGATATCAATCTAATCCTAAGGAATCTCATTTGAATGCTGTTAAAAGAATCCTTAGATACTTAAATGGTATACAAACTATAGGGTTATGGTACTCTAAGGACTCACAAATTAATTTGTTAGGATATTCAGATGCTGATTTTGCTGGATGTAAATTAGATAGAAAAAGCACAAGTGGAACTTGCCAATTTCTTGGAGTAAACCTAATCTCATGGTTTAGCAAGAAACAAAATTCGGTGGCACTGTCTACGGCTGAGGCCGAATACATTGCAGCCGGAAGTTGTTGTGCTCAAATTTTGTGGATTAAGCAACAACTCGAAGATTTTGGAATCAAACTTAATGAAACACCAATAAAATGTGATAATACAAGTGCCATAAATCTATCTAAAAATCCAATACAACACTCAAGATCCAAACATATTGAAATAAGACATCATTTTATAAGAGAACATGTTCAAAACAAAAATGTAATTCTTGAATATGTTTGCACTGAAAATCAATTAGCCGATATCTTTACAAAGGCCCTTAGTGAGGATAGATTCTGTGAAATTAGGAGAAATCTAGGAATTCTAGATCCATTTGCCTAAAATTTTCAATTTCCAAAGAATTGATTAGAGAGCTCAATTTTCAACATCTATCCTGGTCCCAAAAGCTCAAATTTATCATTCCAAAAAAACTTATCATTGAGCAAAATTCCTTCACTCAAAATTTCAAATTTTTCTGGAATTTATTCACATTTTTCCTGATTTTTTGAACTTCATGAGTCGACCCCCATGAGTCGACTCAATGGCAAACTTGTAAATCCCACCAACTTCCATCGGGTTCATTGTTTTTAAACGGGAACCCTGTTTGTGAGACGACTCATCTTCTCATCGTCTTCCTTCCGAAAGCCATTCTTTCCAACTCTTTTTTGCTCCAAAACCAAGGATTTATCTCGAGGCAATTCTCCCTCCTACTCTCCACCAAAAATCGCCTCCTTGGAAAAGAGATTTCTCGTGCTTTCTCGCATTGCTCGGCGCGGTTGGAACGTGCCCTAGCACTTCATCAAACTTCCAAAATCCACTTCTTTTCTCCACTAAAATTCCTCTTTACTCTCTTGTGATCCCTCCTCCTCTCAATTCAAGTCTTCTTGTCTGCTACTTTATTGGATATGGCTCCAAAGATGAAGCTTCCCCAAAGAAGGAAATCAATCCGTGAGCCTGAAGAAATTGTCCGAAAGAAAAGGCATGTTCAGTCTTCCAGTGTTCCCACTTCAGTTTCAGTACCTGCTCAAGGTCTCTCTCAATCCTCCATAAGTCCCAGTGTAAATCCTCTTTCTGATAGAAAAGTAGAAACCGGAAAAAATATAGATTTTCGGTTCTTTGAGAAAGAAGGCTTTACTTTTGCTACCAAAATTAAAAACCAAGGATGGGAACTCTATTGCTCTCTTAAGGAAGTCACCTATGTTGACCTTGTTAGAGAGTTCTACCAGAACCTACATTATGGAAACGGGTCAGTGACTTCAACAGTCAAGGGGATTGACATATGCTTGGATTCTAGGATATTGGGAGATATACTTCAGTTGCCTAGTGAAGGATACTCATATATGGAACTTCCAATTAAAGAAGAAGGATCAGAATTATCTTAGGAGAAGCTTTTTCAGGAAGTTTAAACAAATTGGAAGCAAAGATATTATCCATTGAGATGAGGGTCCTGCATCAGATTGTAACAAAACTCTTCTTTCCTAGGAGTGGTAGGCATGATCTACTATCTGGCAGAGATGTATGTGTCATGTTTCATATCATCACTCAGACCCCCCTAAACCTCCCTGCACTTATGATAGAGGCCATGAGAGAAACTTTGAATAGATCCAAGGCACACTTGCCTTATGGTATGACCCTTACTAGAGTATTTAGGAGGTTTGGAGTTAGCTGTGAGGGGGAGACATCTACCAAACTCTCACATGTGGACACTTTCAACCAACACAGCCTGCACCGAATGGGAATTACAAAGACTGTTGGTGGTTGGATCAAGGGCTCTGAAGAAAGAGCTGAGGAGAGAGCTGAGGAAAGAACTGAAGACAGAACTGAAGGCAGAGTAGAAGAAGAAGGTCCATCTTCTCCTGTACATGACTTCAGGGAAGCATCACCGGATACCCAGTTCATTCCTAATACTGAGGCTGGCCCTTCTGAGTTTACTAGGATGCCCACACCAGTGTATCAGCCAGAGAGCAGAGCACCTCATTCAGAGTTCAGACTGGCTGACGATCAGATCGAGCATATATCTCAGCGTGTGGCTTCTTTGCTGTCTAGCCAATGGGTAGTACTTCTTTTGCACCTGGAGCTACCTCTTCTGATCAGACCATTACTCCCCACATCTCCACCTTGTTTCAGATGATATCAGATCAGTCCATCAGGATACAGCAGCTTGAGGACACAGTCTGGAGACTTACTGACAGAGTTCTTGACTTGCAGGGGCAAGTCCTTGCATTGGCCCATCCCTAGCCACAGGAGTCTACTATTGAGGTCACAGACCTCACTGCAGAGGCTGGCAGGCTCAGAGGAGCTCTAGAAGGTGGATATGAATTACTGAGGAAAAAGATCCGAGGATCGAGTGAGCATGCTACCACCCAGTTCACTGCTCTACTTCAATCTATTTCCAGAGCACTGAACGTACTTGATTCTATTAGACTCACCCTTTCTGTTCAGTCCCTAGCATCTCAGCGTTCTCAGCCACCCAGTTCATCTCGCTCTCCTGCTCGTGGCAGAGGCAGACGGGATAGAGGACGCACTTCTGATCCATCATCTCCTCATCCTATATCTGATGACTCCGATCATTGACTTATCTTGATCTTTACTAGATCCTAGGTGTTAGTGTCTTGTTCTAGGATCTATACCTTGGGGCCATGTATTGACATTTAGCTGGTTGAATTTTATGTATTGAAATAATTATGATATTAATGGAATCATCTTTTACCTATATTTCTACCTCTTTGTAATGATCATATTTTGGTTATATATTTTCTTCTTGTGGAAATATTGTCTTCTCCTTGTTGTTGTTTGCTGTTGATAATTGCTATATTAAGGGGGAGCAAACATCTGTGAAAAACTCAAAAGGAGAAGAAATTAAAAAATGTTTCAGAAAAAGGAAGAGTTAACTATGTTTGATGATGTCAAAAAGGGAGAGAAATTAAACAAAAATAAAAATTAAAATTAAACAAAAAAAAGCAAAACCCTAAATTATGAGAAAAAGGGGGAGAAATTAAAGAAAAACAAAGATTGGAAGATTAAACCAAACTGGAAAAATTAAACAAAAACAAGAATTGAAAGATTAAACCAAACTTGAGAAATTAAACAAAAATTGAAAGATTAAAAAAAATATATTGGGAAACAAATATTGGAGAAATTAAACAAAACTTTGAGAAATTTGGTATCGAAATTTGGTATCAGACAGAACTTAAACTAAAAGGCATCCATCAAAAGCAAAATCATAAGTACAATGCAAATAAGTATTTTTTTTATATGCTCTGATATATTTCAAAATTCAAACTTGCTCTGATACATCTTTTGAAATTTTATTTACCTTGATACAACTTAAGAAATTTGATTTACTCTGATACACCCTAAAATTTCTTTTAACTTGCTCTGATACATGATAAAATTTGATCTGATACAGTGTGAAATTTTCTCTGACATTTGCTCTAATACAGTGTGAAAGTTTCTCTGATATATTATAACATTTGCTCTAATACAGTGTGAAATTTTCTCTGACATTTGCTCTAATACAGTGTGAAAGTTTCTCTGATATATTATAACATTTGCTCTAATACAGTGTGAAATTTTCTCTGATATTTGCTCTAATACAGTGTGAAATTTTCTCTGATATATTATAAAATTTTTTGCTCTGATACATTGTAAAATCTTTTCTGATATCATTGTAAAAATTATTTTTTCTTGCTCTGATACATTGCAAAAGTCATTTATCTTCTCTTGCTCTGATATATCTAAAACTCAAAATGATCTAATACCCTTTTCAAATCTTTGAGAAAATGGACAAACTATTTTTGCATTTATATTACATGCCAAAAGAATCATACTCTTTTCAAGCATATACACCTATAATGGATTCTTTTGAAATTAATGCATTAACATAAATATTTTTGTTCAAATATTTTGTCATCATCAAAAATGAGGAGATTGTTGCTCCTAGATTGATTTTGATGATTACAAAGCAGATTGAAGGGATACAAATAATTTTAAAATGAAAAAGTCCTTATGCTCTTCAAGGGCAAAATCATAATTTCACTAAAATTCTGATTTGATAGTATCATTTAATAGAACAAATGATTTGTAAACTATTGATGAAAATTTCATTATATTTGGACTTATATTTTTGAAGTTATGAAGGTTTGAAGTGCATGAGTCGACTCATGAGTCAACTCATGGCACTGTGAGCTGATTGGCATGCAAAAAATTTCCATGGCACGCTGGATTTTTGACTTGGCACGACCTGTGAGTCGACTCATGAGTCGACCCACAAGGCATGAGTCGACTCATGAGTCGACCTCTGCTGATTTGAGCCGAAAAATTCAGAAATCAGACCTTCTGGTCTGTGCAACAGAAGTCAACTCATGAGTCGACTCCTGATGCATGAGTCGACTTATGAGTCGACCCCTGCGACGGAAAATATCAGCAACGACTATTTTTTTGCCCATTTTAATTGCCATTTATGCTTCCTAAAATTGCTCTAACGGCTCTTTATCTACCTAAATTATTTTCTCTTGCTTCTAATGCTACAAAATGCTTGAAATGGTGAAAGAAATTGCAGTTTAAATAGCAGATCAAATTGGAGAGAAACGATCGTGGGTGAAGAAGAAGATCAATCGGCAGATCAAAAGAGAGATAAAATTCATTGAGAGGATCCACGAGATAATTTGAGAGAAAAAGAAAAGAGGATCCAAAATCCACACGAGAGATTGTGAAAGAGAAAAGCAAGAGCATTCAAGAGGATCTTTCAAGCCTATTGTTTCAACCTTGATCTAGAGATCGTTCAAAGCTTTCAAGAGATCTTCAATCATCAATCAACCTCTTCTCAAGCATTCAAGCGTTCATCCACTTTGAGAAAATCCGAAAAAGGGATTCTTCATTTGAGTAAAGCTTTTATTGTTATATTCGCTCATTTAAAGGAGCTGTTATTGTATTAATCTGTGCTCAGAATTTTCTAACTCTTTGTGAGTTTTTGTTCTTGTTTTTGGAGGATTTCCAAAACAAGGAAAGGTTGATCCGAACCTGAAATCGGAGTGTTTTGGGTTTACTTGTATCTGGAAAATAAGTGATCTAGCTTGGGATAGCTAGTGTCGGAGTTTCCGACGTTTTGTATTCGGGTTGAATACAAAGGATAGTGGATTGAAATTCCCAAGTAGGATCTTGGGGAGTGGATGTAGGTGCAAGGTTAGCACCGAACCACTATAAATCCTTGTGTTTGTGGTGTGCTTTATCGCTTTATCTTATTTCTTTATTATATCCTTGCAATACTGCTTTAGGTAATTAATATTGATTTAAAGTCTTTGTTTTGTTCTTCATAAGTAATCAGTTGGGCTTAAAATTTTTAGAAACCCAATTCACCCCCCCTCTTGGGTTGCATAGCTGGGCAACAAGATTGTTGGGAATAGTGTCCCAAAGCCAATCGTCAGCCTGTTGACGGTTGTGCTCTTTCTTGTATTAGTATATGAATTATTAATTAAATAAAAATTATTTTAATATTTTTCATCGTAAATTATTTCATCTTCTAATGAACTCCTGTATTGTGGTGAAGTCCTTAGAACTATTTAGACTCGACAAAGGAGGATTTGTCGTTTAGTTCTTAAACCTGTTCGCGACCAAATGATACGTTGTTACCAAGGACAGCAACGTTTATCAAGCATAGGTCGTTGTCTGCCATATGGGTTGGTTGTCCTCTTAACCAAGGAGTGTGGAGACACTGGTATGGCATACAGGTGAGATGTAAGGGTACATCTGCACTGAATGTGACCGACTCCGGAGCTTTTTCTGCTGTCAAGATTTGCTTCGATGGGATATGGGTATAATTATCCCTCCGACCTGAGACTGCCACAGTGACTTGCAAGTAACTCACTGCACTTAGGCACTGGACTACCTGAATTTTTAATTCAGTGACAGAAGGCTGCTGGGTGTAGTCAAGTACTTGACTTGTCGATGCATATGTCAAGATGGGATTGACCACTCCAGTTCAGGAGCTGTGTACTATCATATTTTAATTTAGCAAAATCTTGGCCAGGGTAGTCCTAATGAGGAGTCACAGGACTGTTTGAGTTGAGCACGATTCGGATGATCTGATCAGGATTGACAGTTTAACCCTGAGTCGTCCTATACACAGGGGTCAAAAGGGATGAATTATAGAGTAACCATATTCGCGTAGGTTCTGGATGTTGCGATTGTGACTATTCGACCTATCCAGACGTCAGGTACCATTGCTAGATGGTCACTTCGATTAGTATAAAAATTGGTTCCTGTGCTACCGACTTAGGTTCGAACCTGCGGGATCACACACATTAGAGGTTCCTATCTAATCTGATGGCTGGTGAAGAGTCCCACTGGATTGGGACTCTTCGACCAAGAGTCCTAATGCTGAGGACTCTAGGTCCTACGTGTCTAGAACTCTATGATCGAGAATCAGGATTCTCTGATCATGAGTTTCACACATTTTGGGTATCGGGATCAAGAGTCCCACTGGTTTGGGACTCTACGATCAAGGTTTCATATCGATGGACTTTGATGCCCGATTGTCCATCAGATTTGGACTCAGTATTTATGAGAGGTTTAATTTATGATTTGATCACTAATTAACTTAATTTGATTAAGTAATTATTTTTGGATCAAGTCCAATTGAATTGGATTCAGTTGGGTTTGATCCAATTAGGTTAAGAGTTGACCTAATCGCCAAGATGGTTTGGTCCCTGATCTGATCAAGGGTTGAGCTTAGTCAATTTCTGATTTGATTAGAATTTTATTGAGCCTAATTAAGCCTAATTATGTTGGGTTTAATTTAGTCTAATTGTGTCTAACCTATTTTATTAAGGTTGGTTCAATTAGGTTTGAAACCACCTTTGACTTATCTCCCTGCGCCACCTCACCTGCGCCTATTTGAATTCATGAGAAACAAGTTCTCATGAATTTTTCCCATGCAGAAGCCTTCCCATGCCCCTCCCTTATGCACCATTTGGGTGGATAAAGATTGGTTGGTTGGCCATTCAAATTCAAATGATGTTGGAATTTGAATGGGCAACTAACCCATGCGCCACCTTATCTATTTGTGCGCCCCTTGCTCTACACGAGAAAATATTTCTCATGTAGACTCTCCACACACAAAGAGCCCATGCCCCTCTTTTCTCTCACCTTGAGTGGATAAGGATAGATTGGTTAGCATTTAAATTCAAATTCGATTTGAATTCAAGTGAGAAACCACCTAGCTTTATCCTCTCACGTGGTGAAGACGCGGTCTTGCACTGTTTTAAAAAAGGAAGAGAAGGTGGGGCATGCGCATGACTTTCTTAAAGAGTGAGAGGTGGCGTGAGAAAGGCCTTCTACATGAGAAAAGAAAAGAAAAGAAAAGAAAAGAAGAAATAGAAAGGGCGCAGGATTTTTCTGAGAGTATCCTAGGATTTCTGCCTAGAGTTTGGAAAGTGAGAAGGTGAGCTACGAGTGTCGTGAGTCCACCAAACTTCAAGGAGAGCTTCATCAACCTCTCTACTATCTCTGCTGATAATTCAAAGTATCCGAAGAATCGATAGACACTGATAAATAGAGTTCGATTAGCATCAGCCGTCGAAAGGGTTCTGCAATGAACTAGCATTCGTGAGGAGCCTATCAGACTGAAAGCTTCGTGTGGATGATCCACGGAGGTCAGACATACTGTGTGGCTGAATTACAATGATCAGACCTTCTCGACGGTGATCAGACTGCAGCGATCGACTACCTGCACGAAGATAATATGTTCTGAACACATAACAGTAAAATGTTTACTGTTGAATTCAAAATTTCAAATTTAAATGCATGCTATATATATCATATTTAGATTCTTATGTAGGAGTAATACATGTTAATTAATTAGATTAATTAATAATTTTTATTATAAAATTATAATTTTGAAAAAATTTTAAAATTATCATTTTACCCCTACACTGAAATTCACTTCAAATTGATTATTGGACGTCCAAGAGAGGGGACTCCTTTTTTATAGACTAAGAATTAGAGCTTTTCAAGGAAGGGTGCCATAAATCAATGCCAAAATCTCCTTTTGACATACCAAAAAATTCCAAAAAAAATCTTAGGACATGGAGAAGGAATCTAGAGTCTCACATGCCAAAGAATTTCTTAAAAAAAATTAAAAAAAATAATATGGTGTTAATAATATATTATATAAGAAAAAAAAATTTTCTAGTCTGCATCTTATCTCTAATTCGGATCACATTCGAATGAGGCAAGAGATAATATTATGACTCTTCAGCTATTGCTGACCACCCTTATTGGATCCTCTCTCATGATGCCAAAAATCACAATCCAAATTCAATTAGGTATGGAGAAATTGGTATGGATCCAGATGTGGCGCAAAAGATAAGGATAGAGTCCTAGTCTGACATGGACTCTTCATTTCTAATTCAATTCTAATCCAAATCAAATTTGGATTGAAACCACTGATAGAAATAAATCTAATCCAATTATAAATCTAAATATCTTATCAAATTTTTAATCTAATTAAAAATTAGCTGAGGCCAAATCTTGATCGAATCAGGATCAATTTTTTTTTATAATCGGGTTTGATCATATCAATCCCAATCTGAGTCGAATTGAATCTAATTCAGTTAGACTTATTCCAAAACTCTTTACTCAATCAAATTGAGTCAATTAGTAATCTTATTACTAATTAATTCTTCATAAATGGTAGAATCTTAGTCCCAGTGGGACTCTCTCACAGAGTCCTAATCAAAGTAGGACTCTTCACCAGAGTCGCAATCCAATTGGACTCTTCAGCCATCAGATCTGATCAAATTTTTTTATGCGTATGATCTCATAGGTCCGAACCTAAGCCGATAGTATAAGAACTACTTTCTATACCAATCGATATAACCATTTAGCAATGATGACCTGACGATCGGATAGGTCAAAATATTGTAAAGCAACCTTCTAGAATCTACTGACGTATGGTTACCGTATAATTTATCCCTTTGATCCAAATACTCAAGATAATCTAGAGTTTGATTGTCAATCCTAATTAAGTCGACCACATTGTATTTCAACCTTTCAAATCCATCTCATGGATATCCCTGGTCAAGATTTTGCTAAATTGAAATACACTGATGCATATCTCCTACCAATTTAGAGGGGTCAATTCCATCTTGACTCACACACTGACTTGATAAGTACTTGACTGCATCCAGTATTCTTCTGTTACTAAGTTAGAAACTCAGATGATTCGGTACTAAAGTACAGTGAGTTGTTTACAAATCACTATGGTGGTCTCAGATCGGAGGGATACTTATATCTATACCCTTCACGAGCTATTCTTGACAGTAGAGTGCTTGATACATGGTCACATTCGATGCGAATGTACTCCTACATTCCATCTGGATGCCATAACAGTATCTTCACACTCTTTGGTTAAGAAGACAACCAACTCATATGGCACATAATGACCTACACTTGATATCGCTATCGTCCTAGTAATAGCATATCGTTTGGTTGCGAATATTTTTAAGAACTTAACGACAAATCCTTCCTTATCGATTAATAATAGTCCTAAGGACTTCATTATAACACAGAAGTTCCAAGATGGTCAATTTGTAATAAAAATATCAAATAACTTTTATTAATAAAATTTATATATAATTTACAAGATGAGCACAATCGTCTAACGATTGGTTTTGGGACATATTTTTCAACAACTTCTATTTGGACTAAAGCCAATCGGTACAGTATCGTATATTCATCTTCGATTTATGATCATTGAACTCTTTGATTTCAAGAGCTTTAGTAAATGAATCAATCAGGTTCTCCCTTCCATCGATCTTCTGAAGGTCGACGTCACCTCGATCCATGATATTCCAGATAAGGTGATAACAGTATAGAATATGTTTGGTATGCTGATGGGATCTCGACTCGTTGGCTTGAGCAATGACTTTAGTATTATCACAGTATAACAAGATAGGACCATCAACGGAGGGTACCACTCCAAGCTCGCTGATGAACTTTCGTAACCATACAGCTTTCTTTGCAGTATTGGATGTCGCGATATACTCCACTTCACAAACAGAGTCTACCATAGTATTCTGCTTGAAATTTTTTTAGCAGATTACTCCATCATTTAGGATAAACATATAATCTGACACACTCTTACTATCGTCATGGTCTGACTAAAAGCTGGAGTCGATAAACTCCACAAGTTTCAGATCAATTTTATCATACACAAGCCACTGATCCTTAGTATTTCTTAAATACTTAAGAATGATCTTTACGACCTTCCAATAATTTTCTCCTAGATCAGACTGGTATCTACTCATTATCCCTAATGAGTATACCATATCTGGTCTCGTACATATCATGGCATATATAATAGAACCCACTGTCGAAGCATATGAAACTCTACTCATACGCTCTCTCTCTTAAGGAGTTATCGGACAATCTTCTTTCGAAAGAAAAAATTTTTGGCCTATCGAAAGATAGCTATTCTTGAAATTTTTTATGTTGAACCATTTCAGCATAGAATCTATATACGTAGATTGAGAAAGTCCGAGCAGCCTCTTAGAACTATCCCTATAGATCTTTATCCCTAGGATGTAGGCTGCTTCTCTCAGATCCTTCATGGAGAATTGTGATGACAGTCAAACTTTTATTTTCTATAATGCAAGGACATCATTGTCGATTAAGAGAATGTCATCCACATACAACACAAGAAATATAATTATTGAACCATTTACCTACTTATATATGCAGGGTTCCTCTCCGTTCCTAACAAAGCCATACGTTCTGATCACCTTATCAAAATATATGTTCCAACTTCGAGATGCTTGCTTCAATCCATAAATGAATCTTTAAAGCTTGCACACTTTGGACTCATCTGTAGATATGAACCATTCAAGTTGTATCATATACACCTTTTCGTTTAGCTCTCTATTTAAGAAAGCTATATTCACATCCATTTATCAGACTTCATAGTCCAAGTATGCTGCTATCACTAGCATGATCCAAATGGATTTGAGCATTACTACAGGAGAAAATGTCTCATCATAATCAATACCATAATACTGACAATAACTTTTGATAACCAAATGGACTTTATAGGTCTCCACCTTTCCGTCTGCACCCCTCTTCCTCTTGAAGACCCACTTACACCCTATAGGTTTAACCCCTTCAGGTGGGTCAACTAATGTCCATACATCGTTGACTTTCATGGACTCCATTTCGGATCTCATGGCTTCAAGCCATTTATCAGAGTCGGACCTCTGCATCGCATCCATGTAGGTGATCGAATCCTCATCGTTCTCATCGAGTTCAACAGGATCTCCGTCTTGGATCAAAAAATCTAGGTATCTATTCGGCTGACGCAGTACTCTACCAGATCGTCTTAAGGATGTTTGTTCATTGGACTCCAAATTTGATCTTATTAAATTCAGTTCAGATTCAATCATTGGTGTCGGTTCTTCTACCTGTCGAACTTCGTCAAACTCAATTTTAGAGGTACTTATTCCTTCACTAAGAAATTTTTTTCCAAATAGTGTTTCTTATTGTTGACAAACACCTTTTGTTCAGTAGGCAGGTAAAAGTAATATCCCTTTATTTTCTTGGGGTACCCTACAAAATTACACTTATCGGATCTAGGACTGAACTTGTCAGTTTATAATCGTTTAACATAAGTCGGACACCTCCAGACTCTAAAGTAAGAGAGGTTCGGCCTATGTCCTGACCATATCTCATATGGTGTCTTACTAACTGACTTGCTCGAAATATTATTAAGCACAAGACAGACTATTTCAAGTGCATATCTCCAAAAAAAAATTGACAGAGTTACAAACCGTATCATGGACCGAACCATGTCCAACAAGGTTCGACTCTTCTTTTCTAAGACGTCATTATGCTGTGGTGTCCCTGGAGGGGTCCATTGGGAGAGAATTCCATTCTCTTCTAGATATGTCAGAAATTTACTAGAAAGGTATTCACCTCCTCGGTCAGACCGAAGAGTTTTAATACTTTTTTCAGTTTGTTTCTTTACTTCATTTCGGAACCATTTGAATATTTCAAATGATTCGGACTTGTATTTCATCAAGTAGACGTATCCATACCTAGATAGGTCGTCTATGAACATAATGAAATAGCTGTATCTTCCTCTGGCACATGTGCTTATGGGTCCACATACATCAATATGTATCAGACCCAGCACATCACTGGCTCGTTCATCTTTTTCAGTAAAAGGTGATTTGGTCATCTTTCTTAGCAAACAAAACTCATAGGTAGGTAATGATTTATAATCATCCTTATCAAGAATTTTTTTTGAGCTAACCTATTCATCCTATTCTTGTTGATATGACCTAACCTACAATGCCAAAGGTAGGTATCTGTGACATCATCTATTCTAGGGCGTTTATTTGAAATGTACACTACATTAGGCCTAGATACAACATAGATACCATTGTTCAACTATCCACGTAAAATTGTAACACTATTTAAAATGATATCATAAAAGTTTTTTTTATTGATATTTTATAATTAAAATCGATCAAAGGGCCTATAGAAATAATATTTAAAAAAAAATAGGAGAGTAATGACACTCATTAAGAACAATATACTGAGACTCAAATACAAGCTTGATGATTCCTAAAGCTAGAACTGAAATTGATCTTTCATCTCCAACATTCAGAAATCTCTCGCCTTCTCTAAATTTCCTAGTGACCTGAAGATCCTGCAACGAATTGCAAATATGAATAGGACTTCCAGTATCCAATACCCAAATCATTATATTTATAAGAGAGAAGTTACAAGGTGTTATCATAAAAGTATCTTGTCCAGTAATTGATTGCTTCTTCTTCTTTGGCCTGTTCGGGTCAAGGAAAGCGATATACTGAGAGCAGTTCCTCTTCCAGTGATCCTACTTCTTGCAAAAGAAGTACTCTGCCTAACTTTGATCAGCCTTAAACTTGGGTTTCTGGGACTGACTCCCAGCATCATGCACCTTCTTATTCTTCTTCTTTTTTTCTTTCTTAAAAGGATGACGACTACCCGAAGAAGATCCTCTCACTAGATTCACTATCTCCTTATCGAGCTGGTGACCTTTCTCAAAAGTCTGTAGCAACCCCAACAGACTGTGATAGTCGACTACAGGCTTCGTCGTTCTGAAATGACTGAGGAACGACAGGTAGGACTTGGGTAGAGAGTTCAGGATCGCATCCTTCTCCAGTTGTTCATGCAAAAAAAAATCGAGTTTGCTCAATTTTTCAATCTGCTCGATCATGTACAATACATGATCGGTAACAGATGCACCCTCCCTAATTCGAACATTGAAAATGATGCAACTAGTCTTGTACCGCTCAACATCATCAGGAGTACCAAAAGAATCCTTCAACACTTGAAGCATTTTCTCTGGCTAAGCTTCTTCAAACTTCCGACTGAACTCATCATTCATGGAGGCCCGCATGATGCAATGAATCATGGTGCGGTCGTTGAGCCACTTCAAATAAGTATCTCGGACTGCTCCTCAGATGTTAGGAGCAGGCTCCTCAGATGTTGGATCCATTATCACATAAAGGATCTGCTCGTACTCCAAGACAATCTTTAACTTTCGATACCAATTATCAAAATTCGGTCCGATAAACTTTTCACTGTCCAACAGTGATCGGAGTGACAAGTTTGAGGCCATATCTGCACACAAAAAAAATACAAAGCCTAATTAGCATATGAATTTATTAATCTTAAAGATTTGGATTTAAGTCTAAAGATCCTCTCACTATTTTATACGAATTAGTAGCCTCTACCTCCAATTCGAGAAATTACCTTAATTCCTTAGCGGATACTAGAATCCACACGAACTCCATATAGGCTCGAGGATGGCTCGATCAACCCATATGCACCTATGGGTAGGTTCTCAATCAATTATTTCTCCAAACAACTTCTAGTATTTAATTTAGCCTCAGATATCATTTCAGTAGGCGATGGGCCTCCACTGAAAGTTCTAGTTAGGTCAAACCATTAACATGAACCTACTCAGTGATTCTACCTAATGAGTGATTAGGCTCGATCAATCTAACCATCATTAGATAGTTCAACAGAGTCATTATATGATGAATGATAATTTCATCATTCAAAAAGAACACCAGATGGATGGCGCCTGCAATGTCAATCAAAAATAATGAACCCATTATCACTTACCTTAATAGGAGGCTATGATCTAATAATCATCATAACCAGTTTATTTTAGGGACCTAATAATTTAGAGAGTTTAATCAATTTAGAGAAGAGAGAAGAAAAAAAGATCAATCAGTAGACCACAATCCTCCTACTGACTTCACCAAGTCACTGAATCGGGTTAGATCATGTTGATTGAACTGGCATCTAGATCAGTCACACTGATCGACCTTAATGGCATGGGCTAATTCGAATCACTTAGTGATCTAATCAAAATCTAATTCACCTAATTGGTCAGGTAAGTTAGATCGATGAGAGGGTCTGCTAAGCTTGTCTTAGACACCATCAAAATGGCCAGGTAAGCCGCTTCTAATTAAAACTGGTCAAAATATCAAACTTATCTTAGACATCAATTGGTTAACTAGTTTTAATTTGACCAACCTAATGATTCGGGTTCAACCACTGAGCTACAATCAAGGTCCATTTGGTCTAATCAAAGATATGGACTTGACCATGTATAACTATTGTTGGGTATAAAATACCCTCCAGCCGAAGTTCGTGACAGGAGTGACCCTCTGGGGATCCAACCAACTTCTGACCTCCGACAACGTCTCTTCAAACCTCCAAGATGGCCGAGCCTCCGCGACACTCCCAAGTTTTGCCGACGGACGGGACCCCACCAGCGCCGACCGGATTCTTCGCGACGTCTGGACTCCTACGGGAGTCGGACTCCACCTGCGACTTCACCTGCAGGCTTCGCCCGGGCTCCTACGGGAGCCGGACCTCGTCCCCAACTCCGGCTGCAGGTAAACTCCGTCCGGACTCCTACGGGAGCTGGACTTCGCCCCTGACTTTAATTGCAAGTGGACTTCATCCAGACTCCTACGGGAGCCGGACTCCGCCCGCGACTTCACCTGCAGGCTTCGCCCGGGCTCTTACGGGAGCCGGACCTCGTCCCCAACTCTGGCTGCAGGTAAACTCCGTCCGGACTCCTACGAAAGCCGGACATCGCCCCTGACTTTAATTGCAGGCAGACTTCGTCCGGACTCCTACGGGAGCCGGACTTCGCCCACGACTCCAACTATAGGCAGACTTCGTCTGGACTCCTACGGGAGCCGGACTCCACCCACGACTCCAACTACAGGCAGACTTCGTCCGGACTCCTACGGGAGCCGGACTCCGCCCGCGACTTCACCTGCAGGCTTCACCCGGGCTCCTACGGGAGCCGGACCTCGTCCCCAACTTCGGCTGCAGGTAAACTCCGTCCGGACTCCTACGGGAGTCGGACTTTGCCCTTGACTTTAATTATAGGTGGACTTCGTCCGGACTCCTACGGGAACCGGACTCCGCCCACGACTTCACCTGCAGGCTTCGCCCGGACTCCTACGGGAGCCGACTCGTCTCCAACTCCGGCTGCAGGTAAACTCCGTCCGGACTCCTACGGGAGCCGAACTTCGTCCCTGACTTTAATTACAGGCAGACTTCGTCCAGACTCCAACGGGAGCCGAACTCCGTCCATGACTCCAACTATAGGCAGACTTCGTCCGGACTCTTACAGGAGCCGGACTCCGCCCACGACTCCAACTACAGGCAGACTTCGTCTGGACTCCTACGGGAGCCAGACTCCACCCACGACTTCACCTGCAGGCTTCGCCTGGGCTCCTACGGGAGGCGGACCTCGTCCCCAACTCTGACTGCAGGTAAACTCCTTCCGGACTCCTACGGGAGTCAGACTTCGCCCCTGACTTTAATTGCAGGTGGACTTCGTCCGGACTCCTACGGGAGCCGGACTCTGCCCACGACTTCACCTGCAGGCTTCGCCCGAACTCCTACGGGAGCCGGACCTCATCTCTAACTCTGGCTGCAAGTAAACTCCGTCCGGACCCCTACGGGAACTGGACTTCGCCCCTAACTTTAATTGCAGGTAGACTCCATCCGGACTCCTACGGAAGCCAGATCTCGTCTCTGACTCCGACTACGGAAAGACTCCACCCGGACCCCTACAGGAGCCGGGCTCCGTCCTCGATCTCGACTGCTGGTAAACTTCACCCGGACTCCTACGAGAGCCGGACTTCACCTCTAACTTTAATTGCAGGAAGACTTCGCCCAGACTCCTACGGGATCCGGACTCCGAGCCCCTCGCAAACGGGTAGCTAGCCACCTCTCTCCACCAGACACTCCAGCCGAACTTCGACCGACAGGCCTGGACCCCCTGGCAGGCCGCAGTAACAACCACGGCATTGCTCCACTTCCTGCGATGAATTTCACGTGGCTCCATCACTCCCTGACCGACCGCAGTAACGGCCACGGCACTGCTCCACTTCCTGCGATGGATTCCACGCGGCTCCATCACTCCCTGGCAGGTCGCCATAATGACCACGATCCTGCTCCACTTCCTGCGACGGATACCGTGCGATTCCTCCATCCTCTGGCAAGTCGCGACAACGGACGTCGTTTCACTACCCGCAGTAGATTCCACGTGGCATGTCCCGACGGCGGCCACGATCCCACTCCACTACTCTTCACAACAAACTCCGCCTGACCCTGAGCAGCCCACTGCAAGACGGTTACAGATATCGCTATCAGTCTGTTGCCCCCTCCGCCTATAAAAGGGGGCTCCAGATATGTTATTCTCTAAGCTCTATTTTCTATCCCAAAACTCTGCTAAAATTTTCATTCGAGCACTCCATTCTTGTTGAGGCAGAGAACTGACTTGAGCGTCGGAGGGTCTTGCCGGAGCAACCCCACCTCCGGTTTAGACTTCTTTTGCAGGTCCCGGTGGCGACCGCGACTCCCTCGACTCCAGCTTCTCCGACGTAGGCGGATTTTTACACCAACAGGATTGGCGCTAGAGGAAGGGGCCCTGTGTCTTCGCAGTACCCTTGTTCTTAAAGGAGCACTCAACAGAACCACCTCTGGTCATCTTCTCCGACATCCACTTTTTCCTCCACTTGATCTTCACCCGATGCCTCCCCGCAAAGCATCCACACGGCGATCCATGGCCTCCGCGGCCAGATCTCAGGCTCCGGCCTCACCTCCAGTCTCCCAGCCTTTACCCCCTCCTCCGGCAACGACGGTTGGCACGGAGCAATTCGACCTACTGGTGCAACAGGTCAGAGACCTCACTGAAGCTGTGCAGGCCATGCAACAGCAGCAGCAGCTGCAGGCATCAGTGCAACCGAAAAGAGCATCGCCAGAACTGCAAAATCCGACGGTGGGATGGGCCACTTGCGCCAGCCGCCCAGTCTTTTCCGAAAAGACAAATCCAAGGGTGGAGAGCCCTCAATCAGACCATGATTCCACCCTTGAAAGATCTCTGCCTCCATCTTGCTAGAAGACCCTCGAGACCCGTAGTCGAGAGGATTTCCTGGACCGGAGGCTTCAGGAGATGAACCGGCGGATCGAAGAACTCCGCCCCGCTCCCCCCGCTTATGGTGGGGACATTTGTACTGACCCTCCCTTTTCTCAAATGATCATGCAGGAGCCAATCCCGCCAAACTTCAAGCTCCCTCAATTTGAATGCTACGACGGGACTTCGGATCCAGTTGACCACCTGGAGGCCTTCCGGACAATGATGCTGCTTCATGGCGTGCCCGACGCCATCTTATGCCGAGCCTTTCCATCCACCTTGAAGGGAGTGACGAGAAACTGGTACTCGGCACTGAAGCCGGGTACCATCTTTTCCTTTGATCAGATGAGCCACCAGTTTGTGGCTCATTTCGTTAGCAGCCGACATCTCCGGAAGGGCTCGGAGTCCCTCATCAACATCAAGCAGAGGGAGGGGGAGTCCATTCGGGCCTACATCAACCGTTTCAATGTCACCGCGCTGGAGGTCCAGAACTTGGACCAGTCGGTAGCAATGGCCGCTCTGAAGAGCGGCCTTCAGAAGAACGACCTATTGTTCTCCCTGGAGAAGAAGTACCCCAGAGATTTTGCTGACCTGTTGGCTCGGGCCGAAGGGTATGCCTGAACGGAAGAAGCCTTCAGGATGAAGGATGAGGAGACCGCGAGAGAGCGGCAAGCGAAAGACTCGAGTAAGCCCGCAGTCGAAAAAGGGCCGAGAGAAGCTCGACCACGTTCTCGAACTCCTCCCGGGCACAAGCGCGCCCAGACTCCTCCTCGAGCACACAGGCAGGGAAGCCCCGAACATCGAGCTCGGTGGGGCTCCCCCCCAGGAAGGTTCCACAACTATGCCCCCTCAACGCATCGAAAGCCCAAGTACTGATGGAGGTCAGAGAGCAGCTCCCTAGGCCAGAGAGGATGCACACACACCCCGGGAAGCATAATCCCAACAAGTTCTTCCTCTACCATCGCGACCACGGCCACGACACGGAGGAATGCATCCAGCTCTGAGATGAGATCGAGGAGCTCATCCGGCGAGGTCGACTCGATAGGTTCATTCGGCGCCGGCCTGAGGGTAGAGAAGATCGGCCAAGGGCCCTGCCGCAGCCTGAGCCACCGAGGAGGGAAGAGCAACCCGGAGATCGGCCTCCAATCGGGATCATCAACTCCATCGTCGGAGGACCCCAAGGGGAGCAGACCTTCCACGACCATGGGACTCGAAAAGCCTGTAAATGTATTACTAACAACTTTGCTTTGAATTAAAATTCTTTTTGACTTTGCATGGGCTTGTCACGAATGGGGATAACCCCTTCAAATAATTAAAACAAGGTCATGTTAGGAACAGGAGGAGAACCTCGTCCTAACATAAATAAAATAAAAGTCCGATTATTTTAAGATCGGATTGGGGGAAAGGCCCATATAACGGCCCTTAGGTGCCCCCACGGTCATGTTAGGAACAGGAGGAGAACCTTGTCCTAACATAAATAAAATGAAAGTCCGATTATTTTAAGATCGGATTGGGGGAGAGGCCCATATAACGGTCCTTAGATGCCCCCACGGTCATGTTAGGAACAGGAGGAGAACTTCGTCCTAACATAAATAAAATAAAAGTCTGATTATTTTAAGGTCGGATTGGGGGAGAGACCCGTATAACGGCCCTTAGGTGCCCCATGGCCATGCTAGGAACAGGAGGAGAACCTCGTCCTAGCATGAGCAAAGTCGAAGGCCCGATTCTTTTAGATCGGATGGGGGGAGAGGCCCTACAATGCCCTAATGTGCCCCTACAGCCATGTTAGGAACAGGAGGAGAACCTCATCCTAACATGAGCAAAGTCAAAGGCCCATTTTTTTAGATCGGATGGGGGGAGAGGCCCTACAATGCCCTAATGTGCCCCCACAGCCATGTTAGGAACAGGAGAAGAACCTTGTCCTAACATGAGCAAAGTCAAAGGTCCGATTCTTTTAGACCGGATGGGGGGAGAGGCCCTACAATGCCCTTATGCGCCCCCACAGCCATGTTGGGAACAGGAGGAGAACCTCATCCTGACATGAGCAAAGTCGAAGGCCCGATTCTTTTAGATCGGATGGGGGAAGAGGCCCTTGCAACGACCCTTATGTGCCCCCACAGCCCCGTTGGGAACAGGAGGAGAACCTCATCCTAACTTGAGCTGAGATCGACTACGTCAGGAACAGAAGGAGAATCTCATCCTGACGATGACAAAAATCCGACTGCCCGACAAGATCGGATGAAGGGAAAAATCCCCTCAGTGGCACCTCTACACTTCTATGCAACCCCGCAAAAAGCAAGGGGAGGACCCTCACTCCGAAAAGAGGAGGGAAATTAAAAAGGGAAGCGACAAACTACATCGGCAACAGATGAAAGACAAACTACGCCAAAGACATAGGGGACCTCGTCTCCACAAAGACGGGAGTTCCTACCGGACACCCCCGATCTTCAGGAGGGCTCTCAACACAGGTCAAGAAAATAATGACTCCTTCGAGGTAATGCAAAGTTCGGACCATCGAGCTCGAGCCTACGGTCATGGATGACAAGAAAAGCAAATCGGCGTGGCGACGACTGGGCACCTCCAAACAACATCGACGTCGAACAAGTCAAAAGATAAGAGAAGTTCGATGGATGATAATTTAATACAATATGTGGACGAGGTAACACAAGATCCCCTTTTCATTTCATTTGCAAAATATATACTACAAAGTCCTGAAGGCTAAAAGAACAAAAACAAAACAACAAAAACAACAATGACAGCAACAACGGCGACGACAAACAGACAAGCGACAAAAGAAGACACTTAGAGGAACAAAGGACAAAAAGAGCCCTAAGGGGACCCGGCTTCCTCCGACCTCGGACTTTCGGCTTCGACCCTCGTCAGGAATCCCTTAAACGTTCGACATCTGCTTCCAATTCCCTCTCTCTCATTAATATCTCCATGTATCTTTGATGAAATTGTTGGCTCTCATTCTCCACCTCTCGACGTCTTCTTCTCAGGACCTCGGACTCCGCCTCCGCATCTTTGACGGCCTGCTGCTCGCATACCAGCTGGATCTTCCATTGCTGCAGCTCAGTCTTCCCCTCCCCAAGGGCGACAGATAGCACTTCTGCGGTTCTCCTCAGGGATTGGAGTTCGCTAGAATCCCGAGCGAAAGCAAGTTGAGCCCCTCCAGCTAGCTGCCCTTGAAGGCGGGCAACCTCGTCGGTCGCCATCTGGAGCCTCCCCTTATATTCGTCCACCTACTTGCGCCAGCCGGTCCGGTACGCATCATAGCTCACCTCGACATCCTGGAGCTGTTGCTGGAGGTCGGAGACCTTCTTCGACCACTCCCGATCGCTGTCAGCCCGAGTCAAAAGCCGGGATGAACTTCCCTCCAGCTGGCCAATCCTCTCCTGGGCAGCCGACAGCTCCACCCTGAGAGAACTGATCTTGGCAGCTTGAGCCCAAATTCGATCGCTGGTGTGCTTCTTGTGTTCCTCAAGCTCCTTCACTAAGTTCGCCTTCCTCCGACTGTACTCCATGATCCCCTTCACGTGGATATTTCGAAAGTGGGTGGCCTCTGCGGTGGCTTCAGAGTGGCTCTCCCTCAACCTGCGGAGTTCGCCATCCATCTTCTTTGACTTCTTCGTCGAATGATGAACTTCCTTCTTCAGACGCTGAATCGTGGACTTCAGCGGGATCCCCCGTGGTAGGAAAAGCGCTACGGTAGGACACTGCCATCGGGAGACAAAAGCGTCAAGGCGTGTCTCATTGCAGAAAGAAAAACAAAAAGGAGGAAGGAAGAGCGGAGAAGCCATCCACGATGAGAAATTCAACTTTATTGACTGAATGATTCTTAAAGACAAAAAGAAAAAAAAAATTACAGTAAAAGAAAAATACAAGGTCGGAGGTCTCAGACCTCTGAAGTGGGAGTTGGGGAGCTCGGTGTCCCTGGAAGGGGTGCTGCGGCAGCAGTAGCAGCGGGAGAGGGACCGACCTCATCTTCAGACACCTCGCCCAAGAAGCTGAGATCGAGCTCGAAAAATTTTTTTGCCACTTTCTCCTGGTAGAGCTCGAACCCCTTTATGAATGCTTCTTGACCGAACTTGACGTTCAGGTCCCTCATCTCGACAGAGGCCTTGAACTCCTCCACCGCAAGAACCCTGGCCTCTAAGACCAGGATCGGAATCTGCTCTGCCAAATTGGCGACCTCGGCCTCCGCCTTTCTCACCATCTCCTCCGAGGTCTGCTTCTCTTCCTCCCGGGCCTGCTTTTCTTTCTCCAGGGCCTCTTGGAGGGTAACTACCTCAGCTGCCTTCTCTTCGAGACGAGCGATTCTGGCCCAGCGGTGCTCCTCCGCCTGGATGGCATCCCTCCTCGCCCGGTTCGTCGCCTCGATATTGGCAAGGAGCTGGTGCCCAATCTGCAAGGGCGGCTAGGGGATCAGAACAAGGGTCGAAAAGCCAATTAAATGAAGATTTGTTTACCTCAAGGAAGGACCCTAGGGAGTCTCAAACCCACTGCTCAGGATCGGTGCGATCGATCCTCTCGACGACTTCAGGCAGAATGCAGCCGTCGATCAACCGCTTGATCAGGTCCCTGTCATTAAAGGGATTCTTCCTCAGTTCTCCTTCAGAACCAAGGGACTCCTCAACGGCGGCTTGGTGGCTACTCGCCCTGCGGGCCACCGACTTCCTTCTCCTCCCCCTCTCGACTCCGAGCGCCTCCGTGGAACGGACCCCCGAAATGGGAGCCCCAGTGGGGGGACTCCTTGAAGAAGCCCGGGGGGCCGGTGGTTCGACGTCCGAAGGAACGTCGATCGTGGGAGCCACCTGGACAGGCACGGTCGAGCTCGTCTCCTCCACTCTAGCCTTCTTTGCTGATCCGGAGGCCGCGACGCCTTTTCTCTTGTGGGCCTTGAGGCCCCTGGAGAGCATCCGTGCTGTTTCGACATCCATTCCTGAAATATATATATATATATATATATCAATCAAAAATCAGCGATGGGGTGAAGAAGGAAAAAGTGACACAAAAAAAAAAGAAGAAGAAAAGAAAAAAAAAAGAGAAGAGAAAGAAAAAGAAGAAGGACGGAAGAAAAGAAGAGAAAAGAAAAGATGGAATACTCGTAGGATCCTGGGGGCTCAAGCCGATGTTGAACAGAAATTACTCCTTCAGAAGGTTGGGAAGGGAAGGAGCGGAATAGTCAAGAAGCTTCCGGACAGCCTGAAGGTCATCCTCCCCCAGGCTGGGGGCTCGGCGGACAGAGTCCCTCAGAGAGCCCCAAGGGGCCAGGCTCAGCCTCAAAGTCGGATAGTGGATGAAGAGGTATTTTCCCTTCCAGTTGTGGATCGAAGAAGGAGCATCTTTTAGCAACCCCTTCTTGCCAAACTGGAGGGAGAAATACCACCAGTCCTTCGCTAAAGGGTGACGCTTGAAGGTATAAAAATGCCTAAACAAAGAAAGGGATGGCTGAACTTCGACTACATGGCAAAGGGAGAGGAACCCTATCAAAAACCTAAAGGAATTCGAAGCAACTGAAGCTAAAGAGATATCTAAGAAGCGAAAAAGGGCGTCAACAAAAGGTGGAAGCGAAAGTCGGAGTCCGGCACGGAAGGCCTCCTGGTACAGGCAGAAACGATCGGGTGGGGGAGTGCTAGCCCGGTCGGAGGGGCCAGGAAGCTCCAGATCATACTCCGAAGGAACTCCATACTGAACCCTTATCAGTAGGAGTTCATCCAGAGTCAGGGAGCAGGGAATGGCACCCGACGCAAAAACCGGACGAAGCCCAGCCCCAGATGTGGGTTCGTCTACAGAGTGGGGGTCCTAAGGGGCTGAGGCGGAAGAACTCCCGGAACCGCTAGAGGCAGAGGTGCCGGAAGATATTTCGAATGATTTCAAACGAAGACCCCAAAGGACCCAGAGAAATCAGGCAGAACAAGGGACGAGAGGTTGCGGGAGACCAAATCAGAGGAATGCTACAGAAGAAAAATGGAGGTGAAAAGACCCCTAAATGGCAAGAAGAAAAAATAAAGGCTCCGGGACTAACCTAGATCGCTCTGAAGGATGCAGAGGGGCGAGGACAGGGATGACTCGAAGGATGCCTAGGGCCAAGGAAGACGCCAAGGAGGATCAGGGCTCTCGAAGAAAAGGCGGACACCGATAGAACTCTCAGGTGAAATAAGGCCCCTAAAGGCGGAAGGGCGAGTTTAAATAGACCCTGAGATCCGACGCCATAATGATCGCGAATCCCCCCAGGCTGACCCGTGCTCGACACGTGTCCCACTCGCCATGACAGGCGGCTAAAAGCGGCTGACAGCTGACGGAGCCATTACTGCATCGTATCTGGACCAACGTACCAGCAAGAATTTTGAAAAGTCCCTTCGAATCACTCTGATTCAAAAAGACTCCAGCACGCACGTATTTAATGCCAAAATATCTGGGGGCGATCGTGCACAGGATTCAAGGGGACTGGTGTTGGGTATAAAATATCCCCCAGCCGAAGTTCGTGACAGGAGTGAACCTCCAGGGATCCAACCAACTTCTGACCTCCGACAACGTCTCTTCAAACCTCCCAGATGGCCGAGCCTCTGTGACACTCCCAAGTTTTGCCGACGGACGGGACCCCGCCAGCACCGACCGGATTCTTCGCGACGTCCGGACTCCTATGGGAGCCGGACCTCGTCCCCGACTCCAACTACAGGTAGACTTCATCCGGACTCCTACGGGAGCCGGACTCCGCCCGCGACTTCACCTGCAGGCTTCGCCCGGGCTCCTACGGGAGCCGGACCTCATCCCCAACTCCGGTTGCAGGTAAACTCCGTCCGGACTCCTACGGGAGCCAGACTTCGCCCCTGACTTTAATTGCAGGTGGACTTCATCCGGACTCCTATGGGAGCCAGACTCCGCACGTGACTTCACCTGCAGGCTTCGCCTGGGCTCCTACGGGAGCCGGACCTCGTCCCCAACTCCGGCTGCAGGTAAACTCCGTCCGGACTCCTACGGGAGCTAGACTTCACCCCTGACTTTAATTGCAGGCAGACTTCGTCCGGACTCCTATGAGAGCCGGACTCTGCCCACGACTCTAACTACAGGCAGACTTCGTCGGACTCCTACGGGAGCCGGACTCCGCCCACGACTCCAACTACAGGCAGACTTCGTCCGGACTCCTACGGGAGCCGGACTCCGCCCGCGACTTCACCTGCAGGCTTCACCTGGGCTCCTAGGGAGCCGAACCTCATCCCCAACTTGGCTGCAGGTAAACTCCGTCTGGACTTCTACGGGAGCCGGACTTCGCCCCTGACTTTAATTGCAGGTGGACTTCATCCGGACTCCTACGGGAGCCGGACTCCGCCCACGACTTCACCTGCAGGCTTCGCCCGGACTCCTACGGGAGTCGGACCTCGTCCCCAACTCCGGCTGCAGGTAAACTTCGTCCGGACTCCTACGGGAGCCGGACTTCGCCCCTGACTTTAATTGCAGGCAGACTTCGTCCGGACTCCTACGGGAGTCGGACTCCGCCCACGACTCCAACTACAGGTAGACTTCGTCCGGACTCCTACGGGAGCCGGACTCCGCCCATGAATCCAACTACAGGCAGACTTCGTCCGGACTCCTACGGGAGCCGGACTCCGCCCGCGACTTCACCTGCAGGCTTCGCTCGGGCTCCTACGGGAGCCGGACCTCGTCCCCAACTCTGGCTGCAGGTAAACTCCGTCCGGACTCCTACGGGAGCCGGACTTCATCCCTGACTTTAATTGCAGGTGGACTTCATCCGAACTCCTACGGTAGCTGGACTCCACCCACGACTTCACCTGCAGGCTTCGCCCGGACTCCTACGAGAGTCGGACCTCATCCCTAAGTCCAGCTGCAGATAAACTCCGTCCGGACCCCTACGAGAACTGGACTTCGCCCCTAACTTTAATTGCAGGTAGACTCCATCCAAACTCCTACGGGAGCCGGATCTCGTCTCTGACTCCAGCTACGGGAAGACTCCACCCGGACCCCTACGGGAGCCGGACTCCATCCTCGACCTCGACTGCTGGTAAACTTCACCCGGATTCCTACGGGAGTCGGACTTCGCCTCTAACTTTAATTGCAGGAAGACTTCACCCGGACTCCTACGGGAGCCGGACTCCGAGCCCCTCTCAGACGGGTAGCTAGCCACCTCTCTCCACCAGACACTCCAGCCGAACTTCGGCCGACAGGCCTGGACCTCCTGGCAGGCCACAGTAACGGCCACGGCATTGCTCCACTTCCTGCGACGGATTCTGCGTGGCTCCATCACTCCCTGACCGACCGCAGTAACGGCCACGGCACTGCTCCACTTTCTGTGACGGATTCTGCGCGGCTCCATCACTCCCTGGCAGGTCGCCATAATGACCACGATCCTGCTCCACTTTCTGCGATGGATACCGCACGATTCCTCCATCCTCTAGCAAGTCACGACAATGGATGCCGTTCCACTACCCGCAGCAGACTCCACGTGGCATGTCCCGACGGCGGCCACGATCCCACTCCACTACTCTTCGCAACAAACTCCGTCTAACCCTGAGCAGCCCACTGCCAGATGGTTACAGATATCGCTATCAGTCTGTTGCCCCCTCCGCCTATAAAAGGGGGCCCCAGATACGTTATTCTCTAAGCTCTATTTTCTATCCCAAAATTCTGCTAAAATTTTCGTTCGAGCACTCCATTCTTGTTGAGGCAGAGAACTGACTTGAGCATCGGAGGGTCTTGCCGGAGCAACCCCACCTCCGGTTTAGACTTCTTTTGCAGGTCCCGACGGCGACCGCAACTCCCTCGACTCCAGCTTCTCCGACGCAGGCGGATTTTTGCACCAACAACTATTGTACTAGAAAAATTCTGATTAATCTAATTCAACATTTGGTTAGACTTAATCAATTTCTCTACATGGTCAATCAATTCTTTGATTCTAACCTTAGGTCTAACCCAATTAAAGAGAAGGACCTGATTTGAGCTAACCCATGTCCCATGTTTTTTGCAATGTCATTAGATCTAAATCACAATTCTAGATCCAATCAACTTGATACTTAATTCTCAATTAAATTTTGCATCAACATGGTTAAGGTTCTGAAAATAATTTTTCATGTAAACGTTTTGCATCAGATCATAAAATTGTTTAGATCAAATCTAATTTTTTTATAATCTTAAATCAAAATAATTTTGATTAAACAAGATTAGATGTAACTAACCATCTTCACAATTTGCATCACATACAACAATACCTAGGATTTCAAGATCTAGGATTTTATCAGAAAGTTAATTTTCTCTTTTCATTTTCTTCTTCATGAGATCTCACAGTGGCATCCCTATATGCCATGAAGAGCATCTCATTGAATGGAAGGAGAAGGTCATAAAACCCTACTCGCTCCTATGACCGGATGGCCTGATGATTATCCTATCCGAGTACTTTGCTACTTAGAACATCTAATCTAAATAAATAATAATCAGATCTAAAAATAAACTAATTTAGATCTAATCTAAATTATAAATAATCAGATCTAATAACAAAAAATCAAATCTAAAGTCATATTAATTCATATCAAAACAACCTTGCTCTGATACCAGTTGAAGAAAATATGCGGTAGTGCAGTACATGCAATTTTAAAATTTTATGTAGTAAAAATAATAGATTAAATAATTTAATTTTAATTATATGTATAAGATCTAATCTTAGACTATCATTTCAGAATCTTTGATATAAAAAATATATATTTTAGATCTGAAAATAAAAATCACATCGATCTCATCGATGCTAAAATTCTAGATCTAATTATTAGATCTACCATAGGAATCAAAATAAGTCAGAGATTGTTATCAAATAAATTTTGATCTTGATCTCTTCTGGTCTAACAATTGGAGAGGTTATTCCTCAGATCACTCATAGTCACACGAAGTCATCTAGCCTCTATAAAAAAATCCACACAAAGACTAGCACAGATCAGGGGCTCGGAGATGCTAGTCTGTGAATAACTTCGATAGCTGATCTCTTTCTTCTTCTACAAGTACCTTGGACACTCTAAAGTGATAAAAAATCTGGAGGAGGAAGAGAGGAGAAGGTGAAGAGGCTCTAAAAATAAAAAATTAGAAAGAAAATTGATTATTGGACATCCAAGAGAGGGGACCCCTTTTTTATAGACTAGGAATTAGGGCTTTCCAAGGAAGGGTGCCATAAATCAATGCCAAAATCTCCTTTTGGCATCCCAAAAAATTTCAAAAAAAATCTTAGGATATAGAGAAGGAATCTGAAGTCTTACATACTAAAATAATTCTCAAGAAAAATAAGGAAAAAGATAATATGACACCAATAATATACTATATATGAAAAATTTTTTCCTAGTCTGTATCTTATCTCTAATTCGGATCGCATTCGAATTAGGCAAGAGATAATATTATATCTCATCAGCTATTGTTGACCACCCTTATTAGATCCCCTCTGATGATGCCAAAAATCAAAACCCAAATCCAATTAGGCGTGAAGAAATTGGCATGGATGCAGTTGTGATGTAAAAGATAAGGATAGAGTCCTAGTCTGACTTGGACTCTTCATTTCTAATTTAATTTTAATCCAAATAAAATTTAGATTGAAACCACTGATAGAAATGAATTTAATCTAATTAGAAATTCAAATATCTTATCAAATTTCTAACCCAATTAGAAATTAGCTGAGTTCAAACCCTGCTCGAATCAGGATCAAAATTTTCTTATAATCGGGTTTGATCATATCAATCTCAATTTGAGTCGAACTGAATCTAATTCAGCTAGACTTGTTCCAAAATCTTTACTTAATCAAATTGAATCAATTAGTAATCTAATTACTAATTAATTTTCTATAAATGATAGAGTTTCAGTCTCAATGGGACTCTCCAACAGAGTCTTAGTCCAAGTAGGACTCTTCACCAGAGTCACAATCCAATTGGCTCTTCAGCCATTAGATATGATCAAATTTTCTTATGCGTGTGACCCCATAGATCCGAACCTAAGCTGATAGTATAGAAATAACTTTCTATATCAATCGATGTAACCATCTAGCAATAATGACCCGATGATCGGATAGGTCGAAGTATTGGAAAGCAACCTTGTAGAACCTACTGGTGTATGGTTATCGTATAATTCATCCCTTTGACCCAAATGCTCAAAGTGATCTAAGATTTAATTATCAATTTTAATTAAGTCGATCACATTATCCTGACCAAAATTTTGCTAAATTGAAATACACTGATGCATATCTCCTACCAATTCAGAGGGGTCAATTTCATCTTGACTCACACACCGACTTGATAAATACTTGACTGTACCCAGTATCCTTCCATCACTAAGTTAAAAACTCAGATAGTTCGGTACTAAAGTATAGTAAGTTGCTTACAAGTCACCGTGGTGGTCTCAGATCGAAGGGACACTTACATCCATATCTTTCATGAGCTACTCTTGACAGCAGAGTGCTCGATACATGATCACGTTCGATGCGTATGTACTCCCATATTCTATCTACATACCATAATAGTGTCTCCACACTCTTTGATTAAGAGGACAACCAACTCATATAGCACACAATAACCTACACTTAATATCGCTAACGTCTTAGTAATGGCGTATCGTTTGATCGCGAACATTTTTAAGGACTTAATGATAAATCCTTCTTTATCGATTAATAATAGTCCTAAAGACTTCATTATAATATAGAAGTTCAAAGATGATTAATTTGTAATGAAAATGTTAAATAATTTTTATTAATAAAAATTCATATATAATTTATAAGATGAGCACAATCGTCTAATGATTGACTTTGAGATATATTTTTCAATAGAACATTGATCCAACGATGATGACACATCGATTGAGCACTAAACCAACTTACTAACCCATCAAACAAAAGAAGAGGAGCTTCATGCTCGAGTAATAAAAGGCAATAACCGAAGAGGTGGACAAACTGCTCAAAGCCGACTTCATCTGAGAGGTGACTTATCCAGACTGGATCGCGAACGTGGTTTCTGTGAAAAAGATGAATAGCAAATGATGAATCTATATTGACTTCACCGATCTGAACAAAATACGTCCGAAGGATAGCTATCCACTACCTCTAATCGACCAGTTGGTGGATGCAATTTTGCGACACGAACTCCTTACCTTTATGGATGTCTTCTTCGAATATAACTAAATCTAAATAGCACCTGAAGATGAGGAGAAAATTACCTTTATCACTGATTGGGTCTCTTTTGTTATAGGATCATGTCCTTCGATCTAAAGAATATATGTGCAATCTATCAACATCTTATGAACAAAATCTTCAAAGATCAGATTGAACGAAATATGAAGGTTAACGTGGATGACATGCTTGTTAAATGTAGAGCCTTACGGACTATGTTGAAGACCTCGAGGAGACCTTTGCCACTCTTTGAAAGTATCAGATGAAGTTAAACCTGATAAAATATACTTTCAGAGTCACTTCAGGTAGATTTTTAGGATTTATGGTGTCAAGTTAGAGAATTGAAGCAAATTTCAAAAAGATTTGGGTCATATAGGAGATGAACCAATCGAAGACCATGCAAGAGGTTCAGCACCTTATCGGCAAAGTGATGGCATTAAATCACATGCATTTGAAGCAACCAAAAAATTTTCAATGGGTCGAAGAATGCCTACATGCATTTGAAGAGCTGAAGAACTACCTCAGCTCTGTACCACAGACAGCAAGCTGATGCCTGATGAAGAACTCTATGTGTACTTGATGATCTCTCCAACTGTCATAAGTGTCATATTAGTCAAGCAGCAAGATAAAATCTAGAAGTCAATCTATTATGTTAGCAGAACTCTTCATGATACAGAGACTAGATATATCAGACTAAAAAAACTCATCTTCTCCCTCATTATTGTGGCTCAAAGACTTCGGTCCTATTTTCAAGCACATCCCATCGCAATCTTGACTGATCAACCTCTCAAGACAGTCTTGCATCAGCTTGATACATCTAGTCGATTGGCAAAATGGATTATTGAATTTACAGAGTTTGAGGTGAAGTTTCAATCTCGATCCTCTATTAAAGTCCAGATCTTAGCAGACTTATTGTGGAATGCTCAATCCCAGAAGATCAAGAAAAGCCCGAACCAATCCAAGAAGAGATCGAATTGGTTGAGCCAGGTTTGTTCGTAGAACTAGATGAATTCTGGGTAGGGCATGTAGATGGATCATCTAGCTCTACTAGATCAAGAGTAGGCCTGCTACTTCTTGAATCAGAAGGATTTGTTGTAGAGTATACCTTGTAATTTGACTTTCCAGCCACCAACAACGAAGATGAATATAAAGCTTTCATTGCTGGACTAAGAATTGCAAAAGAGTTCAGAGTACAAAAGCTGAGGATCTACATCGATTCATAACTGGTGGCGGGATAAGTGAAGGGAGACTACGAAGTATGGAAGAAAACTATGAAGAAGTATCTCCAAAAGGTAAAAGATCTAACCTCGATGTTTGCCAACTTTGACATTCGACAGGTGCCTCGGTCAAAAAACTCAAGTGCCGATTTATTGTCTAAATTAGCAACTTTGATGCTAAAGGATCTGCCTCGAAGAATACTTTTTGAAGTTCTAAAGAAGTTCAGCACCGAGGAACCAGTCCCGATCCTACAGATTGACAACAAACCATATTGGATGGACCCCTTCATTTGCTTCCTACAAGATGGGATACTGCCCTTAGATTCAAAGGAAGCACAAAAAATCAAATATCAAGCACCTCGTTACGTCCTCTATGAAGGCAAGCTATACATGCGGTCTTTCTTCCTTCCACTTTTTAGATGTCTATGTCCCTCTAAAGTTGACTACACCCTATAAGAGGTGCATGAAAGAATATGTAGAAACCACCTAGGTGGTAAATCATTAGCTTACAAGATACTTCAGTAGGGATACTACTAACTCACGATGCAACAAGTTGCAGTCTGCTTCACTAAATGCTGTGATCGATGCCAATAGAATGCCAATATCCCACACCAACTTGCCATTCCACTAGCCCCATTCAGTGCCCCTTGGTCGTTTGCACAATGGAATATGGACATCTTGGATCTTTTTCCTCAAGCGTTGGATCAGAGAAAGTTTCTACTTATCTCGATCGACTACTTCATGAAGTGGGTAGAGGTTGAACATCTTATCAGCATTATCGAAGCTAAAATAAAAGACTTTATTTGAAAGTTCATCATCTGCCACTTCAGTCTCCCATGGATACTGATCATAGACAATAGCCACAGTTCTCCTGTTCTAAATTTATTGAGTTCTATCAAAGCCTTGGTATTTCTCATCATCTCACATGAATGGGACATCTGCAGGCCAATAGAGAAGCTGAAGTAACTAACTATATCCTTTTGTAGGGATTGAAGGCCATTTTAGATCGGGCCAAAAGATCTTGCATGGAAGAATTACACAACATGCTTTGGGCCTACAGAACTGCTCAAGGAGTACCAATAGGAGAAAATCCTTTCAATCTCTCCTTCAGAATAGAAGCAGTCAGTCCAGTAGAGGTTGGACTCTCTTCACTATGAGTCGAGATTTATCATGATCAAAGTCATGCAGAGAAACTTTAGACAAATCTAAACTTGCTTGAAGAAGTTTGAGACAAGGTATGAGTACGGATAATAGCCTATCAATAAAAAGTGATGTGATACTATAACTCCTGCATCAAAGCAAAGAGTTCAAGATCAGTGACCTAGTTCTACATCGCACCAAAGTGTTGCAACCTACAGAGCAGGAAAAGCTATCTCTGAACTGGAAGGTCCCTATCAAGTAGAAAAAGATTCGATCCGGAACCTATCACCTGAAATAATTGGATGGGACTCTCCTACCTCGACTATGGAACTTAGAAAATCTCTAAATATACTACCAATGATGTGATATGATAATCATTTAATAATATGATTCCCTTTTTAGGACATTGTCATCTTTTATAACCCATAAGCCGAAGATCTCGATGATCTAGAAGCGAGGGCTAACCTATAAGGATCCTTGAAGGCCCTTTGTACTAAAATGATTTGACCCAATAAAAATCTTGGTCATGCGAGAAGTAGGGGCTAACTTATAAGGACCTTCGATACTCACTGATCCAACCTACATGCGTAAAAGATCTCGATAACTAAGAAGCAAGGGCTAACCTATAGGACTCTTGAAGGTCCCTCACTTTTCAATGAGCAGAGCTGATGAAGATCTTAGTTATGTGAGAAGTGAAGACTAACTTAAAAAGACCTTCAGAGGGCTAACCTATGAGGACCCTTAAAATACATCAACTTAACCCATGCAAAAAATGAAGGCAGATCTATAAGGACCTTCCTTCAGAGTTTGCCGATCCTAGTAGAACACATCGTAGACCTCGTGACTAAAAAGTAAGGGCTAACCTATAGGACCCTTGAAGGCTCCTCACTTTTTAGCGAGCAGAGCCGATGAAAAATTTAGTCATGTAAGAATCGAAGGCTAACTTAAAAAGATCTTTAGAGGGCTAACCTATAAAGATCCTCAAAATCCATCAATCCAAGCTACATGAATCGGAGACCTCAGTAGTCGAGAAGCGACAGCTAACCTACAAAGACCCTCGGAGGCCCCTTGTTCTTAAATACCTGCGCTAATAAGAACCTCGACTGATCGAGAGGTGAAAGGTAACCACTAAGGACTCTCGAAATGAAGTTGAAAGTGATAGCTAATCTATAAAAACTCTCAAGGCGAAAGCTAAAGCTAACCTATGAGGGCCTTCGCAGATCCCCTAACATGAAGTCTAAATACATCTAAGTTTAGATCGCATGGATGCAACAGAATCGAAGCCGTTGATGCAAAAATCTGCTTGCGCCGGAGAAGCTGGAGTCGCGGTCGCCGTCGGACCTGCAAAAGAAGTCTAAATCGGAGGTGGGGTTGCTCCGGCAAGACCCTCCGATGCTCAAGTCAGTTCTCTATCTCAACAAGAATGGAGTGCTTGAACGGAAATTTTAGCAGAGTTTCTAGGTAAAAATGAGAGCTTATAGAATAACGTATCTGGGGTCTCCTTTTATAGGTGGAGGGGGCTGTAAGCTGATAGCGACATCTGTAACCGTCTGGTAGTGGGCTGTCCAGGGTCAGACGGAGTTTGTTGCGAAGAGTAGTGGAGTAGACCCGTGGCTATCACCGAAGCGCGTCATGTGGAGTCTGCCGCAGGGAGTGGAGTGGCGTCCGTTGTCGCGACTTGCCAGGGGATGGAAGAATCGTGCGGTATCCATCGCAGGAAGTGGAGCAGTGCTGTGGCCGTTACTGCGGCCTACCAGGGAGTAATGGAGCCGCGTAGGATCCACCGTAGGGAGTAATGGAGCCGCGTAGGATTCGTCGAAGGGAGTAATGGAGCCGCGTAGGATTCGTCGAAGGGAGTAATGGAGCTGCGTAGGATTCGTCGAAGGGAGTGGAGCAGAATCGTGGCCGTTACTACGGCCTGCTAGGGAGTCTAGACTTATTGGCTGAAGTTTGGTTGGAGTCTGTAGCTGGAGAGAGGTGGCTAACTATCCATCTGAGAGGAGCCTGGAGTCCGGCTCTCGCAGGAGCCCGGACAGAGTCATCTTTCAGTTGAAGTCGGGGATGAAGTCTGGCTCCCACAGGAGCTCGGACGGAGTCTTCCCGGCTGGGGCTGGAGACGAGGTCTGGCTCCCGTAGGAGTTCGGGCGAAGTCTACCTGCAATTGGAATTGGTAGTGAAGTCCGACTCCCG
The DNA here is from genome assembly GCF_000442705.2 of Elaeis guineensis. NCBI lineage: Eukaryota > Viridiplantae > Streptophyta > Magnoliopsida > Arecales > Arecaceae > Elaeis > Elaeis guineensis. Next base: position 76,516,826 of record NC_025999.2, read on the forward strand.
TAGGAGTCCGGATGAAGTTTACCTGCAAGTAGAGTCGTGGGCGGAGTCCGGCTCCCGTAGGAGCCCGGACGGAGCCTGCGGGCGAAGTCGTGGGCGAGGTCTGGCTCTCGTAGGAGTCTGAACGAAGCTTACCTGCAATTGGAGTCAGGGATGAAGTCCGGCTCCCGTAAGAGTCCGGACGAAGTTTACCTGTAGCTGGAGTCGTGGGCGGAGTCGGCTCCCGTAGGAGCCTGGGCGGAGCCTGCGGGTGAATTCGTGGGCGAGGTCTGGCTCCCGTAGGAGTCTGGATGAAGCTTACCTGCAATTGGAGTCAGGGACGAAGTTCGGCTCCCATAGGAGTCCGGACGAAGTTTACCTGCAGCTGGAGTCGTGGGCGGAGTCCGGCTCCCGTAGGAACCCGAGCGGAGCCTGCGGGTGAAGTCGTGGGCGAGGTCCGGCTCCCGTAGGAGTCCGGATGAAGTTTACCTGCAATTAGAGTCAGGGATGAAGTCTGGCTCCCGTAGGAGTCCGGATGAATTTTACCTGCAGCTGGAGTCGTGGACAGAGTCTGGCTCTCGTAGGAGCCCGGGCCGAGCCGCGGGTGAAGTCGTGGGTGAGGTCCGGCTCCCGTAGGAGTCCGGATGAAGTTTACCTACAATTAGAGTCAGGGATGAAGTCCGACTCCCGTAGGAGTCTGGATGAAGTTTACCTGCAGCTGGAGTCGTGGGTGGAGTCCGGCTCCCGTAGGAGCCCGGGCGGAGCCTGCGGGTGAAGTCGTGGGCGAGGTCTGGCTCCCGTAGGAGTCTGGACGAAGCTTACCTGCAATTGGAGTCAGGTAGGAAGTCCAGCTCTCGTAGGAGTCTGGACGATGTTTACCTGCAACTGGAGTCATGGGCGGAGTTCGACTCCTGTAGGAGCCCGGACGGAGCCTGCGGGTGAAGTCGTGGGCGAGGTCCGGATTTCGTAGGAGTCCGGATGAAGTTTACCTGCAGCTGGAGTCGTGGGCGGAGTCCGGCTCCCGTAGGAGCCCGGGCGGAGCCTACGGGCAAAGTCGTGGGCGAGGTCTGGCTCCCGTAGGAATCCGGACGAAGCTTACCTGCAATTGGAGTCAGGGATGAAGTCCGACTCCTGTAGGAGTCCGAACGAAGTTTACCTGCAGCTGGAGTCGTGGGCGGAGTCCGGCTCCCGTAGGAGCCCGGGCAGAGCCTACAGGTGAAGTCGTGGGTGAGGTCCGGCTCCCGTGGGAGTCCGGACGTCGTGAAGAATCCGGTCGATGCTGCGGGGTCCTGTCCATCGGCAAAATTTGGGAGTGTGGCGGAGGCTCGGCCGCCCGGGAGGTTTGAAGAGATGTTGCCGGAGGTCGAAAGTCAGTTGGGTCCCTGAAGGGTCACTCCCATCACGAACTTTGGTTGGGGGGTCTTTTATACCCAACACCAGTCCCCCTACTTTCGAGTTCGAATTTCGAATGAAGGAAGTACAGAAAGATTGTCACAACCGAAGTTCTTCCCTCGATGTCCGCGTGCGATCGTTCTCAGATATTTTGGCATTTAATGCGCGCATGCTGAAGCCTTTTTCCGATTAAGGTGACCCGAAGAGTCTTTTCAGAACTCCCACCAGGGCGTGATCCCAAGCGTCATGCCATGAAAGTCTGCGAATGGTCAACCCTAGATCGCGGTGAGTGGGACATGTGGTGAGCATTGGTTGGCCTAGGGACACCTGCCACCATAATTGTGCCAGGCTCCGTCGCCTATTTAAGCCCCCACCTCTCCTCCAGAGGCTTCACTTCGCCTGAGGGACGACAACTTTTCTTCGCCTGAGAGCTTAGCCACTCAGCCACTCCATCGGTGCTCCTTCCGGCTCTGAGCATCCCTCGCGCTGGTCTTTGCCATCTCCACCGGCTCTTCGCTGCTTCCAGTCCTCTGAATCTCTCCACGGGGTTCCCCTGCATGGGCCTCCACTCCGGAGGCCAATCTCCAGATCATGCCACGGGCTAAGAAGAGTACAAGGAGGAGAACAGCAGTCGCGAATTCTCCGATCGTGAACTACCACCGAGGGTTCCTGCCGCCTTAAAGGGGGTTCGAGGGAGAATTCCTTCAATAACAGGGGTTTAATAATGGGGACAACCGGTGTAGGCATTCTGCCTGAGAATTTCGGAGTAGTTGAACGGGGCGACACCGGTCAAGGGGGTGGAGCTGTTATTACAGGCCGAGGTGGGATCCTTGATGTCGTCGGGGCTGAGGGACCAGAAGCGGTCGACGTCGACGGTGGGGCAGTAAAACTTGTTGCGGGGATGGTGGAAATAGCGCATGCCGACCTTGCCAGAATGCCTAGGATGGTGGTTGTCATGGAGCATCCGGTGATGGCGCATATCTCCGGTGCCATTGCTGCCTCCAGGATAACTCCGGTTCTTCTTGAAACAGGTCGTCGTCGCCGCTGCCGTTGCCCATGCTGCCCCCTGGAATCTATCCCATCCTTTTCCCCCTAGGGTTGGGATTTTGGAGGTGGAGCGGAACGAGGCGAGGGGCGAGAGCCGAGAGGCTTGTCACACATGCTGGAAGATGCTGCTGGGAAGGATAGAACCGGAAAGAGAAGTCTACATCTCGAAGTAGCCTCCGATGTGTCCCTTTCAAGTCTTGTAATAATATTTTATTTTTTTGGCCCTCCGGATCTTGTAACGTACATCAAGGAATGAGAAGGAGATTTTGTTACCTCGTTTGCGCATTGCGTCGAATTGTTGTCTGTCGAACTTCCTTTCTTTACCATTATTGCGGTTGTATTCCCTTCTCTTTACTCTTCTTTTTCCTCTCTTTTCTCTTCTCTTTTTTCTTTTCTTTTTTTTTTTGAATTTTTCCCTCCGCTCATGGTGGGGCTACGGGAGTTCGGCTCCCGTGAGCGAAGTCGGGGCGAAGTCCGACTCCCGTGAGAGTCTGAACGGAGTTTACCTGCAAGCGAAGTCGTGGGCGGAGCCCGGAGTAGAAGATGGAGTCTGGCTCCCGTAGGAGTCCGGACGAAGTCTTCCTACAGTCGGAGTAGAAGACGAAACCCGGCTCCCGTAGGAGTCCGGACGAAGTCCGCAAGCGAAGTCGTGGGCGGAGCCCGGCTCCCGTAGGAACCCTGGCGAAGCCTTCCCGCAGTCGGGGTTGAGGACGGAGCCCGGCTCCCGTAGGAGTCCGGGCGAAGTCTGCCTGTGGCTGGAGTCGGAGACGAGATCTGGCCTCCGTAGGAGTCCGATCGAAATCCGCCTGCAATCAAGGTCAGGGATGAAGTCCAGCTCCCGTAGGAGTTCGGACGAAGTTTACCCATAGGTGAAGTCGCGGGCGGAGCCCGGCTCCCATAGGAACCCGAGTGAAGTTTGTCCACAGTTGAAGTTGGAGGCGGAGTCCGGCACCCGTGGGAATCCGGACGGAGTTTACCGGCGGCCGAAGCTGGGGACGAAGTCCGGATCCCGTAGGAGTCCGGACGGAGCCTTATTGCGAAGGGGCCGCTGGGGAAGGTCCCCCCTTCCGGTCTAAAGAGAATCGGGCCTTCGACTTTGCTCGAGTTAGGGTGAGGTTCTCCTGCTGTCCCTAACAGGGCTGTGGGGGCGTATATGGGCGTTGCAGGGCCTCTCCCCCCATCCGGTCTAAAGAGAACCAGATCTTCGACTTTGCTCAAGTTAGGGCGAGGTTCTCCTCCTGTCCCTAACAGGGCTGTAGGGGCGCATATGGGCGTTGCAGGGCCTCTCCCCCCATCCAGTCTAAAGAGAACTGGACTTTCGACTTTGCTCAAGTTAGGGCGAGGTTCTCCTCCTATCCCTAACAGGGCTGTGGAGGCACATATGGGCATTGCAGAGCCTCTCCCCCCATCCGATCTAAAGAGAACCGGGCCTTCAACTTTGCTCAAGTTAGGACGAGGTTCTCCTCCTGTCCCTAACAGGGCTGTGGGGGCGCATATGGGCGTTGCAGGGCCTCTCCCCCCATCCGGTCTAAAGAGAATCGGGCCTTCGACTTTGTCGAGATGAGGTTCCCCTCTTGCTTTTGATACAGTTTGTTTGGACTGCCCTGTTGATGTAAGATAGTGCCAAAGGGGGGAGACATGTAGATAGACAACTTTTAATTAAAATAAAGTTATTAGTAGTACATCCGTAAATTTTTCAAGCTCCATGGTCGTGGGAGGTCGGCTCCTCCAAGTTCCTTAAGATAATAAGTTCTGGGCCGGACTACTTTTTTGACCTCATACGGGCCCTCCCAGTTTGGAGCGAGCTTCCCTCGATCCTGAGGTTGCGAGACAGCGGCCCGTCGAAGTACTAGATCTCCTGCTCTAAAGACTTTATTCTTGACCCTGGAGTTGTAATAGCGAGCGACTTTCTGTCTGTAAGCTGCCATTCGAACCTGAGCTACCTCCCGCCTTTCTTCCAGCAGGTCGAGGTTGGCTTTAAGACCTTGCAAATTTTGATGTTCGTCGAATGCCACGACTCGTGCCGATGGGAGTTTAAGCTTAATTGGGATGACGGCCTTCGTTCCGAAGGCTAAAGCAAAGGGGGTCTCTCCTGTGGGCAGTCTTTGGGTAGTTCGATACGCCCACAACACATGATAAAATTTGTCCGCCCAAGTTCCCTTCGCCTTTTCGAGCCTTGTCTTAATCTCCTGCAGAAGGGTTCTGTTAGTCACCTCAGCTTCGTCGTTCGTCTGAGGATGGGCTACTGATGTGAAGTTGTGGGAGATGTTTAGATCTTCACAGAATTCGGCGAATCTTGCTCCCGTGAATTGCCATCCATTATCAGTGATCAGGGTCCTAGGCAGACCAAACCTACATACGATCGACTTCCAGACAAAATCTTGCACTTTTGCTTCTGTGATTTTTGCTAGTGGTTCGGCTTCGACCCATTTGGTGAAGTAGTCGATCGCTACAAAGAAAATTTCCTCTGCCCCGATGCCATGGGAAAGGGGCCAAGGATGTCCATCCCCCATTGTGCAAAAGGCCATGGGGCACTCAAGGGTGTAAGCTCGGTGGCGGGCTGTCTCTGGATGTTGGCATATCTCTGGCATCGATCACACTTTCTGACATATTCAATCGAATCATGATGCATTGTCGGCCAATAATATCCTTGGCGGAGCAACTTGTGGGATAAAGATCTAGCCCCCAAATGGTTTCCGCAGATTCCTTCATGCACCTCCCACAAGGCGTAGTCAGCTTCTGAAGGTCGGAGACATTTCAAAAGGGGCAAAGAGTATGATCTCTTGTACAACTTGTCCTCATAAAGGATGTATCGGGAGGTTTGATTTCTGAGCTTCCGAGCCTCTTTTGCATCCTGGGGGAGAACTCCATCTCTGAGATAGATTATCAGTGGGTCAACCCAGCTGGGCTCGTGGTCAATTTCCATCACGGGCCGTGATTCTTCTATGCTCGAGCACTTTAAAACTTCAAAAAGAACGCCTTTGGGTAATTCGGCCGGAGCCAACGTTGCCAGCTTGGAAAGAAGGTCAGCCCTGGTATTTTCCAACCTCGGAATCTGTCTGATGTTGAAGTCGATGAAGGCGGGGACGAGCTCCTTTACCCTTTCAAGGTATTTAGCCATGCTGTCCTCCTACGCTTCATAATTTTCGTTGACTTGTCTCACTACCAGTTGAGAGTCGCTGTAGACCCGGAGCCGATCTACTCCCAGCTCTTTGGCGAATCTCAGTCCCGCAATCAGAGCTTCATATTCCGCTCCATTGTTCGTTGCGGGGAACTCAAAATGTAGAGCATACTCCGCGATGATTCCCTCCGGACTGATCAAGATCAGGCCCGCACCTGTGCCTGACATGTTGAAAGATCCATCCACATAGAGGGCCCAAAAGCGATCAGAGGGATCTGCTTCGTCTTTGGGGGAGTTCGGTCGGGGCTTCAGGCCGTCAATTTCACCTTATTCAGGTTCGACCTCCTCTGGGATGGTACACTCCACTATGAAATCTGCCAATATTTGAGCCTTCACTGCTGACCTGGGTCGATAGTTGATGTCGAATTCTGTGAGCTCGATCGTCTATTTTGCCATCCTCCCGGAGGGTCCGCCCGGTGCAAAATTGCCTTGATCGATTGGTCGGTGAGCAGCGTTACGGTGTGCCCTTGAAAGTAGCGTCGCAGCCTCCGGGCTGCAATCAACAAGGCGTAAGTCAGTTTTTCTAATTTGGTATACCTGGTCTCAACGTCTCTCAATGCACGACTGACGTAGTAGATCGACCATTGGACTTTCGCTTCTTCTTTGATAAGGACAGCCGCGAGAGCCATGGGAGAGACCGCCAGGTATAAAAGTAGTTCATCCCCAGGCTCCGGCTTTGCCAACAGTGGGGGTGAGCCGAGGTAGCTTTTAGTTCTTCGAACGCCTGCTGGCACTCAGAGGTCCAACAGAAGTTCTTCAGCTGCTTGAGGGTTTGAAAGAAGGGTAAGCACCGTTCGGCCGACCTTGCAACGAAGCGATTCAGGGCCGCTATCCTCCCTGTAAGGCGCTAAACCTCTTTTATCGACTTTAGGGTAGCCATCTCCTGGATGGCGCAAATTTTTTCTGGATTGGCCTCAATCCCGCACTCCGATACCATGAAGCCCAGGAACTTTCCTGAGGTTACTCCGAAAGCGCATTTAGTCGGGTTCAGCTTCATTTTATATTTTCGGAGAGCATCGAAGGTCTCCTCGAGGTCGGCGATGTGATCCATGGAAGATTTGCTTTTTACGAGCATGTCGTCCACGTAGACCTCCATATTATGGCTGATTTACTCCTTGAAGATTTTGTTTACCAACCGCTGGTAGGTTGCGCCTGTATTTTTGAGGCCGAAAAGCATGACCCTGTAACAGTAAAGGCCACGGTTAGTAATGAAAGTGGTCTTTTCTTCATCTTCCGGTGCCATCCTGATTTGATTATAGCCGGAGAATGCATCCATGAAGGTGAGGAGCTCATGGCCTGAGGTCGCGTCCACCAGTTGATTGATTCTGGGAAGGGGATAGCTGTCCTTTGGGTAGGCCTTATTCAGCTTTTTGAAGTCTATGCACATCCTCCACTTGTCGTTTGCTTTTTTGACTAGGACAACGTTGGAAATTCAATCAGGATAATTGACTTTCCTAATGAATCCGGCTTTGAGCTTGTCCACTTCCTCGGCTATCGCTCTCTGCCTCTCTGGCGCATGACCTCGGATTTTTTCTTTCGTCGGTCGATGCTTTGGATCGACGGCCAAGCGGTGCTCCATGACTTCCGTGTCAATCCCTGGCATGTTCGCTGGAACCCAAGTGAAAACATCTGCATTCTTTCATAGAAAATCGATGAGACGCGTCCGCACCTCCTCCCCCAGGTTGGAGCCGATCATCGCTACATGCTCCGCGTTTCTGTCGTTCAAAGGGATCGGTACCAGATCTTCGATTGGAACGCCCCTCTCTTCAATGAGGTCGTCACAAGCATCCAGTCCATCGACTGGACAGGGGTCAGATTGGTCGCTTCTTTGCAGGGCTATGTTGTAGCAGTGTCTGACCAGGGCTTGGTCTCCTTGGACCTCTCCGATCCCCTGGCTGGTGGAAATTTCAACTTCAAATAGTAGGTTGATACGATGGCTCAGAGAGCATTGAGGCCAGATCGACCGAGGATTGCGTTGTAAGCTGACGGCGCCTTCACCATCAGAAAATTCACCAGAGCCCTGGATTGCCTTGGATATCGACCTGCGGCCACAGTCAAAGTTATTATTCCCTCCGCTGGAACAGCATCGCCGGTAAACCCTACCAGAGGGGAGCTAATCGGCCTCAAATGGCCGTCAAGGATGGGCATTCTTGAAAAGGCGTCGTAGAACAAAATGTCGGCCGAACTTCCATTATCGACAAGAATGCGGCGAACGTCGTAATCTGCTATATTCAAGAAAACTACAACCGCCTCGTTATGAGGGAATTGAACTCCCTGAGCGTCTTCTTCAGTAAAGGTTATGGGTTCCTCAATCTTTTGTCGCTTGGGAGGTATGGCCAGTACGTTGGTTGCTTCTTACCGGGATCCTCCCGAGAGGGTGTTGGCGAAATCCGTCGGAGGCCGATTGTCCGACCACTCCATGCCGGCGACCATTGTCGGAGGATGTGGGGCCCGAGAACCCAGAGGCGAGATCAGAGTCTGAGATCTGACTGCGGAGGCCGTGGGTTGCCGTGTGGACACCTTACGGGGAGGCATCGGGCAAAGACCAAGTGGAGGAAGGAGGAGAGGGCACCGGAAAAGATGCCCGGGGGCAGTCCCGTTGAGCGCTCCTTTAAGAACAAGGGTACTGCGAAGGTTCAAACCCTTCCTCTAGCGCCAATCCTGTTGGTGCAAAAATTTGCTTACGCCGGAGAAGCTGGAGTTGCGGTCGCCGTCGGGACCTGCAAAAGAAGTCTAAATCGGAGGTGGGGTTGCTCCGGTAAGACCCTCCGACGCTCAAGTCAGTTCTCTGCCTCAATAAGAATGGAGTGCTTGAACGAAAATTTTAGCAGAGTTTCTAGGTAAAAATGAGAGCTTATAGAATAACATATCTGGGGTCCCCTTTTATAGGTGGAGGGGGCTGCAAGCTGATAGCGACATCTGTAACCGTCTGGTAGTGGGTTGCCCAGGGTCAGACAGAGTTTGTTGCGAAGAGTAGTGGAGTAGACCCGTGGCTATCATCGAAGCGCGCCACGTGGAGTCTGCCGCAGGGAGTGGAGCGGCGTCCATTGTCGCGACTTGCCAAGGGATGGAAGAATCACGCGGTATCCATCGCAGGAAGTGGAGCAGTGCTGTGGCCGTTACTGCAGCCTGCCAGGGAGTAATGGAGCTACGTAGGATCCGCTGTAGGGAGTAATGGAGCCGCATAGGATTCGCCGAAGGGAGTAATGGAGCCGCGTAGGATTCATCGAAGGGAGTGGAGTAGAATCGTGGTCGTTACTACGGCCTGCCAGGGAGTCTAGACTTGTCGGCTGAAGTTCGGTTAGAGTCTGTAGCTGTAGAGAGGTGGCTAACTATCCGTCTGAGGAGCCTGGAGTCCGGCTCTCGCAGGAGCCCGGACGGAGTCTTTCCGCAGTTGGGGCTGGAGACGAGGTCTGGCTCCCGTAGGAGTTCGGGCGAAGTCTACCTGCAATTGGAATTGGTAGTGAAGTCTGGCTCCCGTAGGAGTCCGGACGAAGTTTACCTGCAAGTAGAGTCGTGGGCGGAGTCCGGCTCCCGTAGGAGCCCGGGCGAAGTTTACCTGCAGCTGGAGTCGTGGGCGGAGTCCGGCTCCCGTAGGAGCCCGGGCGAAGCCTGCGGGTGAAGTCGTGGGCGAGGTCCGGCTCCCATAGGAGTCGGACAAAGTTTACCTGCAATTAGAGTCAGGGAAGAAGTCCGACTCTCGTAGGAGTCTGGACGAAGTTTACCTGCAGCTGGAGTCGTGGGTGGAGTCCGGCTCCTGTAGGAGCTCAGGCGGAGCCTGCGGGTGAAGTTGTGGGCGAAGTCTGGCTCCCATAGGAGTCCGGACGAAGCTTACCTGCAATTGAAATCAGGGACGAAGTCGGCTCCCGTAGGAGTCCGGACGAAGTTTACCTGCAGCTGGAGTCGTGGGCGGAGTTCGGCTCCCGTAGGAGCCCGGGCGGAGCCTGCGGGTGAAGTCGTGGGCGAGATCCGGCTCCCGTAGGAGTCCGGATGAAGTTTACCTGCAGCTGGAGTCGTGGGCGGAGTCCGGCTCCCGTAGGGGCTCGGGTGGAGCCTGCGGACGAAGTCGTGGGCGAGGTCTGGCTCCCGTAGGAGTCCAGATGAAGCTTACCTGCAATTGAAGTCAGGGATGAAGTCCGGCTTCCGTAGGAGTCTGGAAGAAGTTTACCTGCAGCTGGAGTCATGGGCGGAGTCCGGCTCCCATAGGAGCCCGGATGGAGCTTGCGGGTGAAGTTGTGGGTGAGGTCCAGCTCCCGTGGGAGTTCGGACGTCGCGAAGAATCCGGTCGACGCTGGTGGGGTCCTGTCCGTCGGCAAAACTTGGGAGTGTGGCGGAGGCTCAGCCGCCCGAGAGGTTTGAAGAGATGTTGTCGGAGGTCGAAAGTCAGTTGGGTCCCCGGAGGGTCACTCCCATCACGAATTTTGGCTGGGGGGTATTTTATACCCAACAGAAGCAAAAAGCACAGGTGAAATAAAAGATTGAATTCAAAATACTTTATAAATAAATTTGACTAATTACAAAAGTTAAAGTCACGAAAGATAAGCAACTACAAAAAGAAGAGAAAATACAACAGGCAGATCTATCTTCAGTTTGTGAATCCTCAACCCACCTCGATCCGAAAATGCCCTCGGTTGCTGAAGCCACTTGAGCAGCATCACCAATCTTGCATGGCACCTCTTCGCTTGGAACCTGAAGAAGAGACACATCAATATTGGGGAAGAGTCTCCCAACTGAAACTCTACATTCTCCGAAACTAGCCTCGAAAGCCGCAACAGATGCTTTTGCAGTTTGGAGGGTTATTTCCAGTTGGGTAGCGGCAAGCTAAAACTCCTAGCATTTGACTCTACCTTCGGTGAATCTCCCTACTACCATGCTCTTCGCCAGTTTGATATGAAGATCCCCATCTCTGACCTATCTTTATTCAAGGTTTGCATGAGGTAACTGCTAGTCTTTCAAGCCGAAGCAAGTTCACCCCGAAGCTCGACAACTATCGATCTCTCTTTATTTATTAATTGGTTGAGATCATCGATCATCCTTTGAGCCAAACGAAGCTCACCCTGAAGCCGACTTATTTTGATGGCTGAACCCCACCAAGCTTCTTCGACGACCTTGGATGATGCAATGGCATACTTCAGTTTGGATATTTTATCTTCGATCGGATGCAATTCCTCACAACATACAACTACTTTCACAGCTGCACCCCAAGACCCTTCACTCACGACCTTCATGAACTTATTGCATTCTTCTATCAACTTGCACCTTTCTGTGAAGTATGTCCTATCGGACTGCTTGAGGCACACCTTCAAGTGATTTATTTCTATTGAAGCCTCAGTGTAATCCTTCTTTACCATCGAGAGCTTCCGCCCTACTTCAGCTACTTCATTTTTGGCCTTCCTAGTCCCTTTCTCAAGGGCTTTGACCCGAGGCCTAATAGGTAAGGCTTGGATTATGGACAAAGGTTTGGCACGGTGACTTCCACAATATTTACATCAGCCAGATTTAGATAAGCACATCACAATGATCATAAGTTGAAGAGAGATATGAAGAGGTAAAAGTTACTTTTTCATTAATAAGTGTCCATTACATGAGCAAGAAACAAAAGAAAAGTATAAATTTTAAACATTTCCAACCTCGACTTGATGGTCGATGGAGGAAATTGAAGCAGCTTTGGTAGGTTGCTCAGATCCTTCGACTGGCTGCAGCGGTGAGGAAGCTTCGACAATGGTAGGCCCTGGCGCTTCTTCAGATGTAGGACCAGACTTTGGGAGCTCTTCAGCTATCGCAGTTTCAGGAACCAGCTCTCCTTCGACTTCTCCTTGTTCATCATCTAAGAAAGCCAAGTCCAAGTTGGGAAGTGTGCTGCAATGCTCTGACAGTAGATGTCTTGCTCGACAATGAAGGCCTCACTACTAAACTTCACCTTTTCTTCGATGAACCCTTGCGAGTCCCGAAAAGCTTCCACCATCAGACGCTCAGCCTCAGTGATCTAGCCTTCCGCCTTCTTTTCGACCTCAGCAGCCTTGGTCTAGACTGTTTGTCGCTTCTTCTTTTCTGAGGCCAACTCGGTCTTAGCCTTCACCTTGGCAGCTTTAGCCTTGTCGAACGCCTCCTTCAGGTGCTTGGCTTCAACTTTGGCCACCTCCCCCTTAGATCGAGCCTCAGACGTAGCTGCCTCTACCTCCTCGCACTTCTTCTGTGCATCAACCACCTCCTCATCGGCGGTCCTCAATTTATTGACAAAGGCAGTGATGTAGTGACCTAGCTACACTCAGAAAAGAAGGAAGTCAGCAACCAAAAGTAAAAAAAATAGGAAGAGAAGAAAAGAAGAAAAGACTCACTTGAATGACAGAGGTCACAACCTCCTTCTACAGCCTTTTGAAGCTCTATCGCTCGATCTTGTTCAAATCAGCATCAAGAAGCATCACTTCAAGTGCATAGCAGGCAGTCTTCGAGTCTTCAAAAGTGGCATCTGGAGGAAATGAAGATGTGGCCTGCCTTCGCTTGGTGGACACCTTGGTAGAGTCTGAGCTCAGTTGCTTGTCACGGGGGGTAGGTGGGCAACTCCCCCCAGCTGGAGGTGCAGGAAGGGCAAGAGCTGGAATGGCTGAGATAACTTCAACCTAAGTAGATGAGATCCAAGGGGAGTCTACTTCCCCTCTACCGACATTGGTGGCCTTTTGCTTCTTTCGGGCCCCGACCACGGTCGAAGAGGATGCCTTCCTCCTCTTCAATGCATCCTTCTTCAGCAACACAAGCTCTTCGGGCCTCATTTATGTAACAAATCAAAATAAGTTAGCAAAAAAAAAAAGAAAGAAAAAAAAGGTGAACATCAAAAAGTAGCTAAACTGACCTTTGCGATTAGTCAAACTGAGGCGAGTGTTGAAAAGGGTCTACTCTGACAGTAATTATCTTAAAGGAGAAACCTTGTACTCTCGTAAAATTTTGAAGTGTTGTAAGTCCTATCCCCTAAGATTCGGGATCTGAAAGATAGAATCACTTGGCTGACCCCAGTAAGAAAATATCAGATCCTTGATGGAAGGATTTGAAACAAACAAGAATCGGCCCTTCCACCCATGGACCGAAGAAGGGGCCCCTTTTATCAAAACATGGACACCCCTTGGAGGAGAGATGTACCATCAATCTTCGATATATCTCTTGATGGTATAGAAGGATCAGAAGGGAGAAATAGACGGTTGGACTTTAGTCAAGACACAAAGGGTGATGAAGCCAACTATGAAATACAAGGAGTTTGGAATGATAGAACAAAAGGAGATGTTGAAGAAATGAAGATCTCTACAATGAAAGGATGAACAGGCAGTCTAAGCCCAGTCTGAAATGCCTCTTCGTATAGGCCAATCTTGCCAGGAGGAGGATCACTAATTCTACCACTTGGTCCAGGAAGTTCCAACTCATATGAAGCTAGAATTTTATATTGGGCCCGAATCAGACTCAGATCTTCTAAATTTAACACAAACCCGATGGTGTCAGGCATGAAGGATAGGCCGACCTCACGTCTAACATCTGAACCTACTGAATTTTCTCTCAAAAAAAGAGAAGACTAGAGGACCAATCCTTGCTGGAACTCTGGAAGCCAGCCATTGGAGGATGAAGGAAATGAGCAGAAGAAGAAGAGAAAATGAAAAGAAGTAAAGAGTGAATCAAAGGAATAGATAGAAAGCAAAGGAAATAGATTATAAAATCAGTAGGAGAGCTAGAAAATCCATCTATAACTGCACAAAAGATGGAGACGATCAACCGAAAGGGGGTCACCAACAATCAAAGAAGGCCGAAAAGAGGTAGTTGGGGGGGAGTTTCTCAAAGCGCTCAAGGAACCAAAAACTTGATTGGGGGAGAAAGCAGAGAAGAGGAAAGAAAATCTGGAAGCATAAGGAAGAAAAGGCAAAAGAAAAATATGGCCCCTTTTATAGGTGCAAAAAAATAGTACAGTCTGGATATCGAATCCTCTTTGACCGTTAGATGGCTGACATTTAGTGCATCCCCATTATCCAGCAAAAGTGGATAGTCAGCTCATTTATGGGCCATGCTTAAAATGAAGCAGATCAAAATAGGACTATAGAGTAATTATTTCCATATATTTATTTATTTATTTTTAATGCTTCTCTTGTTATCCTAAAATAACTTGTTAGTACTCATTGAACCTTCTTCTTGAGATCTCTAATCAATAAGACTGGATTCCCATTATTAGATGATCAATTAATGGGCTTCAGTCCATTTCTTTTGTTAATTCTATAACTTATTTTTTTGCAAGGCCTTTGATTAATAGATCTACTATATTCTTAGCAGTCCTTACACACTCCAATGCTATTGCTTCATGTTTTTGAATATATCTTAATGTCCTTAGTCTCATGTGTCCGTGTCTCTTAAATTCATTAGAGTATTTTTTTCTTAACTTTGGCTATAGTCACTTGATTATCACAATGTATGGATACAACAGGAATTGGCCTATCCATAAGTGGAATACTATTAACAAACTTTTAAGTCATTTTGCATGTTATTTAGTACTATCAAGTACAATCATCTCATTTCCATATTAAATCTTGATATATAAGTTTGCTTGGCTGATCTCCAAGCTATAGCGGCTCCATCAAGTATAAATACATATCTATTAGTGAACTTTGAGTCCTTTGAATTAGTAATCCAATTGGAATTACTATATCCTTCTAATATAGTGGGATAACCTGTATAATGAATGCCATAAAATATAGTGCCTTTTAAATATCTAAGTACTCTGTTTAGTGCTATCCAATGCTGTGCATTCAGAGAATTAATATATCTATCAAGTCTTGCTATAGTATGATCAATATCTAGTCTAGTATAATTCATAAGATGCATTAATGAACCAATAATATGTGAGTACTTTAATTATGCAATTGGTTTAACCCATTTTTACTCAATTTTACACTATGATTATAAGATGGACTAAAGGGTTTACAATCACACTAATCAAATTTCTTTAAAATTTTTTCTATATAATGTGATTGTGGAATAGTAATCCCTTGTGGTTATCTTATCAATTTAATTCCTATGACTATATATGTTGGTCCTAAATTCATTATAGCAAAATTACTAGATAAGAAAGATTTAGTATAATTAATAATTATTTTTGTTGGCACCATAATAACACATGAATCATAATTTATCTTAGTGTGTGTATGCATATATATATTGTTGCATTTTTGTGTAGGGTGCATACATGTGTATTTTAAAAATTTTTTTCTAAATAATGCAGTAGAATTAAGATTAAAGTATCTTTTAATTTAATTCATGCATGCATAAAATATAGAATATATGGATCTACTTCATATGCTGAAATTGAACACATACTGAATTTTATGCTGAAATTAAATATGTAATCCAATCATATACCTGTTTCATAGTTTTTCTCTTCGAATCTGAATCTGAAAGAAGATAGATTCTTCCTTAGCCACGCAAGTATCCGGTCTCTATAGGTATCCACTCGAGATCAACCTAGAATAGTCCGCTTTGATATAGATCTTTCTTCATCAAGAAGATTGTCCTGCGAAGCTGAACGAAGCCTGAATTCTTTGATCAACTCTTTGATCAATCCTTGATCTTTTTCTTTTCTTCTCTTACTTGATATTCTTCTTTTGATCTGAAAGCTACCAAGGACTTAAAAATCAGCAAGGAAGATAGCCACCCAAATACCTTTGGGCATTGGAAGAAGGTGGGCATCCAACCTAATTGGACATTGGAACCAAGGGGGAGAAGAGAGGGAGGCATGGGGGCTGCTTAGAGGGCTTAATGCTTGCTGAAAATCTAATGCTAAGACCCTTAGAGAAGGACTCTTTAAATAGAGAAAAGATTTGAATCCTATTCAAAATCAAACAGCCCTTAAATATGATTCCTACTCGCATTAGGAATCTTTGTTGCTCTATATCTTTGACCACGCCTAGGAGAACCATGGTTGGCACCCTCTAGCCTTCTCTCTCACATGCCAACTAGGGCTTAAGGGATGCTCTAGTTTGGTCCTCCACATCATCAACCTAATAGGCATGCCCAACTTGATCAAATCAAGTGGCACCTCATGAAATTCAATCAAAAAATTGATTAGGAGTTTGAACCCCTAATGCATATGATCCAAAATCCTAGACACCCAACAATTGAAGCCCAATAAATCTAATTCATTTAGATCTTTAACAAATAATTAACTTAAATTAATCTTATCAAATAAATAATTCAAGTGTAAAGAGAAAATTGGATTCAATCTGGTGCTAGCAAGGTTACATTAAACCCAATAAGATTTTTCTAAATCCAATTGAGACTTCATAAGCCCAATTACTTAATCCAGATCTAATCTCTTTGTTATGTTATTCCATAAGTTCAATTCTGTTTGATAGTGAGATATACCATGAACTCTATCATAGTATCACTAAAATTCTTTTCAATGAATCGAAATGATTCTACTCTAACTCAATAAAAATCATCGATCCTGAACAATTCTAGTGAACTCTCACAATCCACCAGTGATACCTAACAATATGTAGTAGCAACTGAATAGAACCGAAAAAAATCTCAATGTGTAGTTTACATGTAATTCAGTCTCTCTATCATGAGTCCCGATTAGATGGCAGATCATGTATAAATCGTCAAACCTCATCATTAGTCATATGATATAATCAATCAGCTTAAGTCTAATTATGATCCGCATGGAAACTCTTTTCCATCAATCACACTACTGTGGCCACAGACTTACGAATTTAGCCTTTCAAATCTCATAGGACTACTCTTTTCTATCAAGATCGATAGATTTTATCTAGATATGTACCCTACTCTCATAGTGGACTAACTATCCCCAGCATCCACTACAAAGATTCAATGAGGCCATGTTTATGTGCCAGTCAAACTTCAGCAGCCACACTGTGAATAACTGTGCCATCATAGATTAAAAGATCATTCATACAACTACAACATCAAGACGATCACCGATGATTGAGTAGCAATCCAAGTGATCTCTCATATGGTCACGCTCAGTACTAGTTGTTCTCTAACAACTATCCGTACTTATCGCTCAATATCTCTACATTATAGATCAGAGACACATCTATCATAAAGAAAGCAATCTGTGCACCAGTCTGTCCAAATCGATCACCATCCTCATCATAATATTATGATCGAAAGTAATTTAGAAATTAATTATACATACCTCTAATTCTCAACATCTTGAGAATATGTATCATAAGTATTAATTTCATGAATGATTCAAGGACACATTACACTTGAATGAAAATAAAACTTATCCTTTTATTGATCAAATCAATATTTTAGGTACAAATTGTACTCTAGAGTTATTACAATGTATCAGCCATGTTGGCTTTAGGATATACATCCAATAATTATTCACTTGGACTAAAGTCAATTGGATACTAATCTAAATCCCATCTTCTCAAGGTAGACTTCTATCTTTGGCTAGCTCAATTGCTTTGTCAGCAGATCTGCCACATTATCATGAAGTCTATTCTTCATATCTCAACATATTTTTTTTCGAGGTAATCGCATATGATATAAAACCGTCGCTCGATGTGCTTCGATTTCTGATGAGACCTCGGCTCCTTGATAAGTGCTATGGCTCTATTGTTGTCGCAATACAGTGGTATGATATCTGATGTTATTACCTCAAGCTCCGTGATAAATTTTTTGAACCAGAAGCTTTTTTTTTGTAGCATCTGAAGCAGTGACATACTCAGCTTCTGTGATCGAATCCGCTATGATGGGTTGCTTGAAACTCTTTCAACTGACTGCACCATCATTACATATGAACACATACCTTGATGTAGACTTTCTATCATCAGGATCAGACATAAAGTCTGAATCCGTGCAACTCTCGACTCACAACTCAAATCCTCTTCCAAAGATTAAGAATAAATCTTTAGCTCTTCTCAAGTACTTAAAGATATTCTTCATAGCTATCCAGTACTCCTCATCTGGATTCGACTGATATCTACTCATGATACTCACAAAAAAGATAATATCAGGTCAAGTATACAGCATGACATACATGAAGCTCTCTATGGCTGAGGCATAAGAAATCCTACTCATGCACTGAACTTTCTCAGATATGGTTGGATACATCATCTTGGAAAGATGAATACCATACCTAAGAAATAAAAGTCCTCTTTTAGAGTTTTCTATACTGAACCTCTTTAGTACTTTCTCTATGTACAGCTTTTGTGACAGACTTAGCATCTTTTTAGATCTAACCCCATAGATCTTTATTCTTAGAATAAGGATACTTCCCCTAGGTCTTTCATGGAGAATTTTTTTGGATAACCATCTTTTGACTAAGGTCAGCATGAAAATATCATTCCAAATAAGGATAATATCATCTACATACAATACGAGAAATGTTATTATGCTCTCATTAATTATTTCGTATACACAAGATTCTTTCTCATTTTTTATGAAATCGAATGATTTGATTGCATCATCAAAATGAAGATTCCAACTTCGAGAAGCTTGCTTTAATCCGTATATAGATCTTTACAGCTTGCAGACTCGATGATCACCATCGTCAGATGTGAAATTTAAAGGCTGCTCCATATTGATATCTTCCTCAAGATATCTATTCAGGAAGATAATTTTCACATCCATCTGTCAGATTTTATAATCATAATGAGCTGCAACAGCAAGTAGAATACAAATAAATTTCAGCATGCCTACGGACGAAAAATTTTTTGATAGTCAATGCCTTCATCCTAACTATAATCTTTTGCCACAAGCCTAGTTTTAAAGGTCTCTACCTTATCATCGACATCTATTTTTTCTTTGTAGATCTATTTATACCCAATGGATACTATACCCTCAAGTGGATCCATTAAGATCTATACTTGATTCGAGTACATTGAGTCAATTTCTAACTTCATTGCATCTAACCATTTCTCAGAATCGATGTCAGACATCGTCTCGTTAAAGATATTAGGATCTTCTCCATAATCTTTATCTCTCATAAAGAATATTTCTTCTACTTTCTTCGTAAGCATATCCATGTACCTTTCAGAAGGATGGGAGACTCTACAAGATCTATGAGGTGGTGGAGGAACATCAACTACTAGCTCATGAATAATAGGTTTCTGAGGATCTATAGCTCGTTGCTCTTCAGAGATCTTCTTTTCAAGCTCAATTAACCTCCCACTATCTTCTTCCTCGATAAACTGGTTTTCTAAGAATTTGGCATGATGACTCACAATCACATTATGTTCTTATAGAAGATAAAAGTAGTATCCTATGGTGTCTTTCGAATATCCTATAAAACAAGCTATAACAGATATATCCTTTAATTTGTCGGCCATCTATTTTCTGATATAGGCTGAACATCCTCAAGTCTTAAGATAACTTCTGTTGGTGCAGAATTTCACCGACGTCGGAGAAGCTGGAGTTGAGATGACCGCGGCTGCAGCGGAGACCTGCAAGAAAAGTCTAAACCGGAGTTGGGGGTGCTCTGGCAAGACCCTCCGACGCTTAAGTCAGTACTCTGCTTCAACAGAAATGAAGTGCTCGAATAAAAATTTTAGCAGAGTTTTGAGATAGAGTTTAGAGCTTAGAGAGAACGTATCTGGGGGTCCCTTTTTATAGATGGAGAGCGTAACTGATTGACAGTGACATCTGTAACCACCTGGTAGTGGGCTGTTCAGGGTCACGCGGAGTTTGTTACGGAGAGTAGTGGCGTCAAGAGCCGTTCAGGGCCACGTGGAGTTTGTTACGGAGAGTGGAGTGGTGTCCGTTGTCGTGGCTTGCCAGAGAGTGGTGGAGCCACACGAAATTCACTACAGAGAGTGGAGTAGGGTAGTGGCCATTATCGTGACTTGTCAGAGAGTTCGGATCTGTCGGCTGGAGCTCAGTTAAGATGTTTGAGGGAGCGAAATGGCTCTCTATCTCATCAATCCAGGAGAAGCTCAGATATTTCTGAGGTTGCTGATGGGTCTACTGTTGTCGGGTGCCTAGAGCGTTGATGCTGCAGGTGGGAGTCATCTGCTGTAGAAGCTCGGATGGAGATTTTTTGTTGGAGAAGTTTGGTTTCATGAGGAGTCCAGCAGAGGGTCGACCGGCAGTGGACTTCGGATGGCGTTGCGGAGGTTCGTCCGCTGAAGGAGTCTGAAGGGTCCTATGGAAGTCCGATTAGCATTGTTGAAGTCCGTATGGAGATCGCTTATTGAAGAAGCTCGGCTGAAGTCCGCCTGTAATAGGAGTTCGGAAAGAATTCGTTTACAGTAGCAGCTCGGATGGAATTTGCTTACAGTAGAGATCCGGAGTAAATTGCTCATAGTACAAGTTCGGAGTAGACAGCTTGTAGTAGAGGTTCGAAGTAGAGATCCTGCTGGTGGAGGCTGTTCGTCGTAGAAGTTTGGAGTAGAGATCCTGCTGGTGGAGGCTGTTCATCGTAGAAGTTCGTCTGTGATCCACCCACTGTAGAAGTTCGGATGGAGCCCGACCCTGGTAGGAGTTTGGATGAAACCCACCTGTAATAGAAATTCGGGGTAGAGGTCCGGCTCTCGTGGGAGCTCGGGTGAAATTCAGAAGGCGGTCGATCGCCGTAGAAACTTGAATGGAGTCTGGTTACTGTAGAAGTCCTGCTGTTGGAGAAGTTCGGCCATTGACGAAGTCCGAAAGAAGTTCAGAGTTGAGTCGATCATGGCTGGAAGAAGTCTGAAAGAGATTCGGAGAATAGTCGATCACTACAGAAAATCGATTGATATTGAAGCCCAAAGAGCATTTGGAGCAGCCCGGTACGTGAATGGAGGAGCTCATTATTGGAGAAGTCCAGATGGTAATATGGAAGCTCGGACGATTGAGGGAGTTCAGAAAGACACCACACAAGGTCAGAAGCCAGAAAAGCCCTGGAAGAGTCGGCCGTTTACAAACTTCGGCTGGGGTTATTTTACACCCAACACCAGTCCTCCTACTTTTGAGTTCGGATTTCGAATGAAGAAAGTACAGAGAAACTTTCACAGTCGAAGTTGCCTCCCTCGATTTTCGCACTCGGTTGCTGCCAGATATTTTATCGTTTGGCGCACTGGTGCTGGAGCCTTTTCAAATCAGGACGATCCGAAAAGATTTTTTCGAAACTTTTGCTGGAGCGTTGCTCAAGGTACGATTCAATAATGGCTCTGTCAGCTGTCAGCCGCTTTCAGCTACCTGCTATGGTGAGTGGGACACGCGGCGAGTGTAGGTCGGCCAGAGGAGATCCACAATCATTATTGCGTCGGGTCCTGTTGCCTATTTAAACTCGCTCCCCTCCTCCAGGGGTTTCACTTTGCCTGAGAATCCTGTTGGTGCCTTTCTTCTTCCTGAGAGCTCCATCCTTCCTCAGCATCCTTTTTGGCCTTAGGTGTTCTTCGAGTCGTCCCCATCTCTGCATCTCTGCATCCTTCGGACCAGCTTAGGTTAGTTCCAGAACTCTCCTCCTTATTTTTTCTCTTGCTGTTCTTCTTCCATTCTTCTTCTGTTACATTCCATCTGTTCAGTTTTCTATGAACTTTTCGTTTCTTATTTTTCCCAATTTTTTTGGGGTTTTTAGGATTTTTGTTCGATTCAAAATATCTTCTAGCACTTCCTCCTCTAGCAGTTCTAGGAGTTCGTCCGTCCTAGCCCCCCAAGACCTTAGCTCCATAGAAGAATCTCGTCTGATCTTTGTACCAGACACCATCCCTAGTTCTCTGACTCTGGAGGAACTCTCACTGATTAGGATTCAGTATGGAGTTCTTTCGGAGTATGAGCTGGAGCTCCCCGAGCCAACTGGCCGGGCTAGCACTCCTTCCCCTGACTGCTTCTATTTATATCAAGAAGCTTTCCATGCCGGGCTTCGACTTTCGCTCCCGTCTTTTGTCATCGCTCTCTTCCACTTTTTAAACATTTCTTTAGTTTCGATAGCGCCGAACTTCTTTAGATTTCTGATAGGGTTTCTTTCCCTCTATTGCCTAGCCGAAGTCCAGCCAACCCTTTCCTTGTTTAGGAATTTCTATACTTTCAAGTATCATCCCTCGGCAAAAAATTGGTGGTACTTCTCCCCCAATTCAATAGAAAGAGGTTGTTGAAAGGTGCCCCCTCTTCTATCCACGACTGAAAGGAGAGGTTCTTCTACGTCCGATGCCCGACCTTGGAGCTGGGATTACCCCCCTGGGGCTCTCTGAGGGATTTCGTCCGTCGGGCTTCTAGCCTGGAAAGGGATGACCTCGAAGCCTCCAGTAAGCTCGAGGCCTATCCAGCCCCCTCATCTCTGAACTTCTGAAAGAACAACTCTTGTTCAACATCGGCCTGAGCCCTCTTAACCCTGCCGGTACTATCATTATATACATATACATACATATATATATATATATATATATATATATATATATATATTGCTGCTTCTCCTTTCTCTTATTCTATTTTTGAACCATGTCGATCTCCTCTTAATGCAGACATGGACACAGGCATGGCTCGAAGGTTAGCCCAAGGTCTTAAAACCCACAAGAGAAAAGGCACCGCGACTTCGGGGTCAACGAAGAGAGCCAGGATAGAAGAGACGAGCTCGATCGTGCCTGCTCAGGTGGCCGTTGCCGTCGATGCCCCTTCTGACGTCGAGTCCGAAGTCCCTCGAGCCTCTTCACGGAGCCCCCCGACCAAGTTCCCACTCCAGAGACTCGTCTCGAGGGGGCATCGGGGGTCGAAAGGAGGAGGAGGAAGAAGACCCTGGCCCGCAAGAGCCGCAGCCGCAAGGCTGCCATCGAGGGGGCCGACTGCTCTGAGGAAGATCTGGGGAAAAATCCCTTCAACAATAGGGATTTAATAAAGAGGCTGGTCGAAGGGTGCATTCTGCCCGAGATCGTCCACAGGATCGTCCTTGCTGATCCTGAGCTGCGGGTCTGAGACTCTCTGGGATCTTTTCTCGAGGTAGGTCAATTCACATTTTCCTTCTTCTTGCTTCTTTACTTAGTTCACTCCTTAGCCTTTATATTGACTCCCCGACCTCTCTTGCAGATTGGACACCAGCTCATCGCCAACATCATGGCGATGAAGATCGTTAAGAGGGAGGCAGCCCGGGCTGAGGAAGGTCACCTGGCCAAGGCTGCCCACCTCGAGGAGAAGATCGCCGAGGTCACAAATCTCCAGGAGGCACTGCAGAAGGAGGGACAAACCTCGTCCGATCTGAGGGCCACCTTGGAGGAGGAAAGAAAGAAGGCAGAGGCCGAGGTCTTCGAACTGAAGGCGCAGGTCTCCGAGCAGAAGGCGCAGATCCCATCTCTAGTCTTGGAGGCAGGGGCCTGAGCAGTGGAGGAGTTCAAGACCTCCTCTGAGATGGAGGATCTACAGGTCCAGTTCGGCCAGGACGTCTTCATCAAGGGTTTCGAACTCTGTCAAGAGAAGGTGGCCAGAATATTTTCTGAGCTGGACCTCGGCTTCCTGGATGAGGCATCCAACGATGAAGCTGGACCTTTCAAAGCCACTGCCGGTCCTCCTCCAATCGGGACCTCTTCGATCGCTGCGGCTGTCGCTACCGACCTTCCGGGGGTGCCGAGCTCCTCCACTTCTGTCCCAGAGGTCCAAAACCTCTAATTTATATTTTTTTTTGTGGCGACTTTTCTTTATTCTCTTGTACTTAAAAACTATTTAATCAATGAAATTAGATTCTTCTTTACAGAGAGCTTCTTTTTCTTCTTCTGCATTTTTTTCCTTCTCTTTTGTTTCTTGCACTAATTTGAGTTGTGGTGCTCTTCTCTCCCAACGACAGTGCCCTGCCGAAGCTCTTCCCCTACCACAAGGGATTCCTCTGAAGTCGATGATCCGGGACCTCAGAAGAGAAGTTCGTCACTTGACGGAGAAATCCAAAAAGCTGGATGACAAACTCCGCCGGCTGAAGAAGAGCCATTCGGAAGTCACTGCGGAGGCTACTCACTTTCGGGACCTCCACAAGAAGGGTTTCATGAAATACACCCGGAGCAAGGCCGACTTCGTGGTGGAGCTTGAGGAACTCTGAAAACACGCCAACGACTGATCTTGGACTCAGGCTTCCAAGATCAGCTCTCTTGAAGTTGAGCTGCCGGCTGCACGGGAGAAGATCGACCAGTTGGAAGGGAGCTCATCCTGACTCGTAGCTCAGACCGAACGCGATCGAGACTGGTCAAAAAAAAATTTCGACCTTCAAAAGCAGCTGCAGGATGCTGAGGCGAACTACAACGCCTATCGAGTCGGCTGGTGCAGGCAAGTAGAGGACTACCGAAGGAAGCTCAAGATGGTGACCGACGAAGTTGCCCGCCTTCAGAGGCAGTTATCTGGGAGAGTCCAGCCCGCCTCTGCACAAGGCTCCGACAAGCTCCGCTCCTTGAGGGGGACCATGGAAGAACTGTCTGTGGCCCTTGGACAGGAGAAGGTCGAACTGTAGCGGCTGAAGATTCAGCTGGCCCACGAGCAGCAGGCGGTCAAGGATGCCGAGGCAGAGTCCGAGGTCCTGAGGAAGAGGCTTCGAAAGTTGGAGGGCAAAAGCCGGCGGTTCCACCAGATGTACTGGGAGATGCTGCTAAGAAAGATAAAACTAAAAGAAGAAGTCGAAAACTTAAAGCAGTCCCTAATAATGTCTGGAACTGAGAGCTCGAAGTCGGAAAAAACTGAGCTTCCTTAAAGCTCCTTTTTACCTTTCATCCTTCCATATATTCTTATTTTTCTTTTTTGGATCTTCAGGGCTTTGTAATGTATACTTTACTAATGAAATGAAAAAAAAAATTTCCATTATCTTGTCTATTCTTGTATCAAGTTATCGATTACCAAACTTCTTTTGTCCTCTATTTTGTTCGACGTCGGCGTTGTTCGTAATTCCTTATCTATTCTTGCTTTGAGTCATCATTTATCGAACTTCTTTTATCTTTTGTCTTGTTCGATGTCGATATTGTTTGGAGGTTCTTCGTCGCCGTCGTGTTGATTTGTCCTTTTTGTTCATGACCGTAGGTCTTTTCGAGGTCATTTGAGTTTGACGCTTCCTCCCGGTGCTCGAGCTTGGAGGTCCGAACTTCTCATTATCTTGAAGAAGTCGATTTTTCCTCGGCCTATGTTGAGTTCCCTCCTAGCGACTGAGGGTTTTTAATAAGAGTCTCTTTCCTCATTAAAACGAAGTCCTTTGTGTCTTTGATGTAGTTTATTTTTCACTTATCACTAGTATAGTTCGTTGCTTTTCCTTTTCATCTCCCCCTTTTTTTTTTGTGTTCGAGTGAGGGTTTTCCCTCTGCTCTTAACGGGGTCGTGGGAGTATAGAGGAGCAGTTGAGGAGGCTTTTCTCCTCATCCGATCTTGATCGATCGGGTCTTCATTTGTGTCAGGATGAGGTTCTCCTCCTATTTTTGACAGTCAATTTCAGCTTATGTTAGGACGAGATTCTCCTCCTATTTCTAACAGGGCTGTGGGGGCACGTAAGAGGTGTTGCTAGGGCCTCTCCCCTCATCCGATCTCTAGATAATCGAGCCTTCGACTTTGCTCATGTTAGGATGAGGTTCTCCTCCTGTTTCTAACATGACTGTGGGGCACATAAAGGCCGTTGTAAGGGCCTCTTCCTCCATCCGATCTTTAAATAACTGGACCTTCGACTTTGCTCATGTTAGGACGAGGTTCTCCTCCTATTCCTAACATGGCTGTGGGGGCATATAAGGACCGTTGTAAGGGCCTATCCCCCCATCCAGTCTTTAAATAATCGGACCTTCGACTTTACTCATGTTAGGATGAGGTTCTCCTCCTATTCCTAATATGGCTGTGGGGGCACATAAGGGCCGTTGTAAGGGCCTCTCCCCCATCCAATCTTTAAATAACCGGGCCTTCGACTTTACTCATGTTAGGACGAGGTTCTCCTCCTGTTCCTAACATGGCTGTGGGGGCACATAAGGGCCATTGTAAGGGCCTCTCCCCCCATCCGATCTTTAAATAATCGGGCCTTCGATTTTTCTCATGTTAGGATGAAGTTCTCCTCCTGTTCCTAACATGGCTGTGGGGCACATAAGGGCCGTTGTAAGGGCCTCTCCCTCCATTCAGTCTTTAAATAATCGGGCCTTCGACTTTGCTCATGTTAGGATGAGATTCTCCTCCTGTTCCTAACATGGCTGTGGGGGCACATAAGGGCCGTTGTAAGGGTCTCTTCCCCCATCCGATCTTTAAGTAACCGGGCTTTTGACTTTGTTCGTGTTAGGACGAGGTCCTCCTCCTGTTCCTAACACGCTTAGTTTCGATTGTCGGAAGGAGCTACTCCCTATTATTATGAGCTCATGCCAAAAGAAAAGATATGCAAATATGAAAGAAACTTTTATTTAGGGCAAAGTTATTGGTAATACATTCGTAGATTTTTCGAATCCCATAGCCGTGGAAGGTCTGCTCCCCGTCGGGGTCCTCCAGAGATGGAGTTGATAATCTCAATTGGAGGCCGATCTTCAGGCTGCTCCTCCCTCCTTGGCGGCTCCGGTTGCGGCAAGGCCCTCGATCGATCTTCCCTACCTTCAGGTCGGTGTCGAATGAATCTGTCAAGCCGACCTCATCTGATGAGCTCCTCGATCTCATCTCGAAGCTGAATGCACTCCTCCGTGTTGTGGTCGTGGTCACGATGATAGAGGCAGAACTTGTTAGGGTTGTACTTCTCGGGGTGTGTGCGCATCCTTTTCGACCTTGGCAGCTGCTCCCTAACCTCTATCAGCACTTGAGTTTTCGATGCGTTGAGAGGGACGTAGCTGTGGAATCTTTCCGAGGGAGAGCCCCGTCGAACTCTGCGATCTGGGCTTCTCTGCCTACGAGCCCGGGGAGGAGTCTGGACACGCTTGTGTCCGGAGGGGGTTCAAGAACGTGGCCGAGCTTCACTCGACCCTTTTTCAACTGCAGGCTTGCTGGAGTCTCCCGCCTGCCGCTCCTTCTCGGCCTCCTCGTCCTCCTCGTCCTTCATCTTGAAGGTTTCTTCTGCTCGGGCATATCCTTCGGCCCGAGCCAGCAAATCAACAAAGACCCTGGGATACTTCTTTTCCAAGAAAAATAGGAGATCGTTCTTTTGAAGACCGCCCTTCAGGACAACCATCACGACCAATTGATCCAAGTTCCGAACCTCCAATGCGGTGACGTTAAAATGGTTGACGTAAGCTCGGATGGATTCTCTCTCCTTTTGCTTGATGTTGATAAGGAATTTCGAACCTCTCCAGGGACGCCGACTGCTGACGAAATGAGCAACGAACTGATGGCTCATCTGATCAAAGGAGAAGATAGTACCCGGCTTCAGTGTCGAGTATCAATTTCTTGCTGCTCCCTTCAAGGTAGACGGAAAAGCTCGACACAGGATAGCGTCTGGCATGCCATGGAGCAGCATCATTGTCCAAAAGACCTCCAGGTGGTCAACCGGATCCGAGGTCCCGTCGTAGCTCTCGAATTGGGGGAGCTTGAAGTTCGACGGAATTGGCTCCTGCATGATCATTTGAGAGAAAAGAGGGTCAGTGCAGATGTCCTCACCGTAAGCAGTGGGAGCATGGCGGAGCTCTTTGATCCATCGATTCATCTCCTGAAATCTTTGATCCAAGAGATCCTCTCGACCGCGAGTCTCGAGGGTCTTCTGGTGGAATGGAGGTAGGGACTCTCTGGGGGTGGAATCATGATCGGATGGTGGGCTCTCCGCCTTTTGCTTCTCCTTTCCGGGGAAGATGGGGCGACTTGCCCAAGTGGCCCGCCCGATCGTCAAATTCTGAAACTCCGACGATGCTCTTTTCAGCCGCACTGATGTCTGTGGTTGCTGCGGCTGCTGCTGCATGGCCTACACTGCTTCGGTGAGGCCCCTGACCTGCTGAACCAGCAAGTCGAACTGCTCCATGCCGACTACCGTTGTCGGAGGAGGAGGAGCCTGGAAAACTGGAGACGTGGCTGGAGTTTGTGGAGCTCGTTGAGATCTGACCGCGGAGATCGTGGATCGCCTGGTGGATGCCTTTCGAGGAGGCATCAGGTAGAGATCTGGCAGGAGAAGGAGAAGTAGATATCGAAGAAGGTGATCGAAGACAGTCCCGTTGAGCACTCCTTTAAGAACAAGGGTACTGCGAAGACAAAAGACCCTTCCTCTAGCGCCAATTCTGTTGATGCAGAATTCCGCCGACGTCGGAGAAGCTAGAGTTGAGATGACCGCGGCCGCCGCGGGACCTGCAAGGAAAGTCTAAACCAGAGTTGGGGGTGCTCCGGCAAGATCCTCCAATGCTCAACTCAGTATTCTGCTTCAACAGAAATGGAGTGCTCGAATGAAAATTTTAGCAGAATTTCGAGATAGAGTTTAGAGCTTAGAGAGAACGTATATGGGGGTCCCTTTTTATAGACGGAGAGCGTAACTGATTGACAGTGATGTCTATAACCATCTGGTAGTGGGCCGTTCAGGGCCATGCGGAGTTTGTTACGGAGAGTAGTGGAGTCAGGGGCCGTTCAGGGCCACGTGGAGTTTGTTACGGAGAGTGGAGTGGTGTCCGTTGTCGCAACTTGCCAGAGAGCGATGGAGCCATGTGGAATCCACTATAGAGAGTGGAGTAGGGTAGTGGCCATTGTCGTGACTTGCTAAATAGTTCGGATCTGTCGGCTGGAGCTCGGCTGGGATCTCTGAGGGAGCGGAATGGCTCTCTGTCTCATCAATCCAGGAGAAGCTTGGATATTTCTGAGATTGCTGATGGATCTACTGTTGTCGGATGCCTGGAGCACTGATGCTGCAGGCGGGAGTCATCTACTGTAGAAGCTCGGACGGGGACTTTCTATTGGAAAAATTTGATTTCATGAGGAGTCCGATAGAGGGTCGACCGACAGTGGACTTCGGATGGCGTTGCGGAGGTTCGTCCGCTGAAGGAGTCTGAAGGGTCCTGTGGAAGTCCGGTTGGCATTGTTGAAGTTCGTATGGGGACCGCTTATTGAAGAAGCTCGATTGAAGTCCGCCTGTAACAGGAGTTCGGAAGGAATTCGTTTGCAGTAGAAGCTCAGATGGAATTCGCTTACAATAGAGATTCGAAGTAGACCGTTCATAGTAGAAGTTCAGAGTAGACTGCTTGTAGTAAAGGTTCGGAGTAGAGATCCTGCTGGTGGAGGCTGTTCGTCGTAGAAGTTCGGAGTAGAAATCCTGCTGGTGGAGGCTGTTCGTCGTAGAAGTTCGTCTGTGATCCACCCACTATAGAAGTTCAGACGGAGCTCGGCCCTGGTAGGAGTTCGGATGAAACCCACCTGCAATAAAAATTTGGGGTAGAGGTCTGGTTCTCGTGGGAGCTCGGGTGAAATCCAGAAGGCGATCGACCGTCGTAGAAACTTGGATGGAGTCTGATTACTGTAGAAGTTCTGTTGTTGGGAAAGTTCGGCCATTGACGAAGTCCGGAGGAAGTTCGAAGTAGAGTCGATCGTGGCTGGAAGAAGTCTGGAAGAGATTCAGAGAACAGTCGATCACTGCAGAAAATCGACTGATATTGAAGCCCAAAGAGCATTTGGAGCAGTCCGATACGTGAATGGAGGAGCTCATTATCGGAGAAGTTCAGATGGTAATATGGAAGCTCGGACGGTCGAAGGAGTTCAGAAAGATGCCACACAAGGTCGGAAGCCAGAAAAGCCCTGGAAGAGTCGGCCGTTTACAAACTTCGACTGGGGTTATTTGACACCCAACAACTTCTTACCGTGCGATATCTCATATGGTGTGGTTGGAATGGATTTTGATGGAACCCTATTCAATAGGTATATTGCAGTTAATAGAATATGTCCCCAAAGATATAAGAATAAATCAGTGAAATCATGGATCTGACTATATCTAATAGGGTCATATTCCTCCTTTTAGATATCCTATTGAGCTAAGATATTCCTGGAGGAGTCTATTAAGAGACTGTGTCGTTGTTCTTAAGATATCTCAAAAATTTTCAACTAAGATATTCACCTTCTCGATCAGATCGAAGAACCTTAATGAGTTTATCTATTTATCTTCCTACTTCATTTTTAAATTTTTTAAACTTTTTAAAGGCTTCAGATTTATGTCTCATCAAAAATATATATCCGTACTGTGACAGATCATCGATAAAGATGATAAAATAGCTATAACCATCCCAGGCCTACACATCAAAAGGCCCATACACATTGGTGTGTACCAGGACAAATAGCTCAATTATCCTTTTCTCATGTCTTACAAAGGGTAACTTGATCATTTTTTCTCGAAGATAAGATTTACAAGCTGAGTATGATTTAGAACCAAAAAAATCAAGGATCTCATCTTTTTTCTTTTTATTTATCCTATCCTCTCCAATATGATCTAGTCTATGATGCCACAAGTATTTCTAGTTAATTTCATCTCTAGATCTCTTTTAACCTATGGTACTTACTACTTATTCATTTATATTCACATTCACATCAACATGCAAATGATAGAGACTGTCAATCAAAAGATCACGTGCAACTAATTTATTTCATAAATAAATAAAATAAAAATTTTATTAAAATTGAAATCAAAATTATCCTGTACTTGTACAGATACGAAAATCAAATTTTGACTAGCTACAGGTACAAAATAACAGTCTTTTAAATCTAATCTAAATTCTGACGATAATCGAAGAGGATAAGTGCCAATAGCCTCTGCAGTAATTTTTGCTCCATTGTCGATCCAAAATATCATATCACTTTTTCTCAACTTTCTACTTTCTATTAGACCTTGCATTGAAGTACACATATGAGTACTAGAATCAGAGTCTAATACCCAACTAAAAGTAAAAAAAATCATTATGTTAGATTCAATTACGAGTATATTTGATATACCTTCTAAAGGTGTGTCATCCTTCTTGGTCTTCAAACTCTCTAGGTAGAGTGAATAGTTCCTTCTCCAATGGCCATCAGTATCACAGTGAAAATACTTTTTCTTCACTACAGCCTTCTTCGAAATATTCTTTTTTGGCTTATTGTCCTTCATCTGCTACTTCGTGAGTTTATTCTTTTTCTTCCAACCAGACTTTCTTTTGGATGAAGAAGATTGCTCTACAGCAAGAACAGTACCCCTTGAATTTTTCAAGATTTTTTCAGCAGTGACCAACATATTGATCAATTCGGATATAGTGCAATCCAGTTTGTTCATATAAAAATTTATAATAAATTGACTATACAAACTCGTAAGGAATTGAAAGATCAAATCCACTTGCAATTCTCTTTGCATATTAAGCCCAAGTTTTTCAAGCTCCTCAAGGTCCTTGATTATTATCATACAGTGCTCATGGACTGACTATCCCTCATGTATCTTCATGTTGAAGAGTCTCTTGGATACTTTGAAGCGCACAGTTTGGCTCTTCTCATTATACAACTTTTGTAGGTGAGTGATCGTAATCCTAGCAGTAGGTATATGCTCATGCTGGGTCTGTAACTCGTTTGACATGAAAATCAGCACATAACTTCTAAACCAACTGTCTTCATTTGTCCATTTATCAAATAATGTTCTTTGCTCAGTGCTAGGATGGTTCAGTAACACTAGAGAGTCCTGGTCAAGTATATATCCTAATTTTTTAGAGATTGAAATAATCTTAAGGTTTCTTAGCTAGTCTTTAAAGTTGGTTTTAGTCAAATAATTGGATTCAAAGATGCAGGCTAGAGAGTTTGAAGCTGATATGGTTTAACTGTGAGAGTAGAGATTTAAGTTAGATTTTTTTTATACTTTTAAATTTTATATTTGCTTTAAGGACTTTAAGAAACAAACAAAACTTTCATTATTTTTTTGGATCCCTACACTCTTTGGATGGGAAGCGAAAATATCATAAAATCAGTCGTATGACAATTGAGTTTCTTCTGTATATAAATTATTGATTGATAAATAAAAGTTATTTTGGCATTATTCATCATAAAGTTGTATCTTCCTTGTAGAACTCTTGTGTTGTGATGAAGTCCTTAGAACTATGTTAGTAATCGATAAAGAGAGGATTTATCGTATAGTTCTTAAATATATTCACGATCCAATTATACATCATTACAAGATGATGACGTTTATCGAGTGAAGATCGTTGTGTGCCATATGGATTGGTTATCCTCTTAACCAACGAGTGTGGTAACATTGGTATAGCATACAAGTGAGATGTAGGAGTACATCGTCACTGAATAAGTGACTCACCTGCTGAGCGTTCTACTATTAAGAGCTACTCGAGAAGTATATGGACATAAATATTTCTCAGACCTGAAATCATTATAGTGACCTGCAAGTAACTCACTATGCTTTGATACCGAACTATTTGAATTTCTAATACAGTAACGAAAGGCTACTAGATACAGTTAAGTACTTGCAAAGTCTGTGTGTAGATCAAAATAGGATTGATCCCTCCAGATTATATGAGTTGATATATTGCTGTATTTCAATTTTGTAAAATTTTGATCAAGATAATCCATGAGATTGATTTGAACGGTTGAAATATATTGTGGATGAAACACTCCGAATTGTCAATAACCCGAGATCATCTTAGAGCATTCAAGATCAAAAGGATGAATTATGCGGTAACCATATGCATAAATTCTAAAATATTTTTTTACGATAATTTAATCTATTCAAACGTCATAAATCATTACTAGATAGTAGCTTCAATTAGTATAAGAATCGATTCCTGTGCTATCGACTTAGTGTTCGAATTTGTGGAGTCACGCACATAAGTCAAATGACGTAAAAAAGTATTAGCCTATGTTTATATGTCCAATTTGAAAGTACTTGACTTGATTAAATATATAAACTAACTTGATTGAGAATTAAATTATGGGTCAAATGGAATTGAAGAATTGATTATGTCTAGCTAGCACTATACATGAGGTTCAGGTTCAATCTCGGAGATCAACATGTTTGATCTATGAATCAAGAAGCCTATGAGAGATTAGATTAAAGTACTAATTAATTTTAGATTAGATCTGAATTAATTAAACTTAATTGAGTTCAAAATTCTAAGTTATAGTTGGTCCTAAAGTCCTAAACAGTTTAGAATTGAAAGCCTTTCAAAATTATTTCAAATCAGCTTTGAATTGGATTCGATTTGAATCAATTTTGGATGAGATCTTTGGAGTCCTATTTCAACCAGAACTCTCTCACTCCTTGGTTGACCAGCACCTGATATGGTGTTGGTTGTGGGCTGTCCCACATGGGTGTGGGCATGGGTGTAAAGTAGGTGCCATATAAGGCGTCAATCCTTTCTCATGAAAGAGTCCTTCTTTAAGAAGTTGTCACTGATTCAAGGCTTGTTTGAATTAAGAGTCCTATGCTTATTAGATCATGAAAATTATCTATAAATAAAAAGGGTCTCTACCTATGGATGCATAAGATAGTATAGAAATCAGATTGAGAGAAAAAGAGAGAGAGAGAGAGGCGTGAAGAGCTTGTGGGCGTCCACCCTTAGCGTGCCCTCCTCCTTGCTGCCCCCTTTTCCTCTTGGCGGGGGCCCTCCTTGGGCGTCTCCTTAGCTGGTGTGAAGGGTCACACCAGTACCTCTCTTTCCTCCTTTGGTGACCTTGCGAAGGTGCATCAATACAAAGATTCATCCCACTTTTCTGTGTTGTCTGAAGTGCACACGAAATAGAGGACCTGCAGTTTCAGACCTACGTGAAGGTTGAATCTAGATTCTAAAGATTTGATCTCTATTCCACTATAATTCAGATATAGGTTTGATCTTTATTTAGTTAAATATATAAAAAAAAATTTAGATGCAACCCAGGTTATCTGCGAGAAACAGATTTCTTTTTCTTCAATTGATATCAGAGCCAGGCTTTGATACATAAATACATAACTAAATTTTTCTAGATTATTTACATAATGTATATAATTAAAATTTTATGTTAGATATTAAATCTGATTTAAATCTATTTTAATAAAATTTATGATTTGATTTTGATTGGATTATAAGAACCTAATCAATGGTTGGTTAAGGTTTGTTATAAGTTTGTTATAACAAAATTTCATTATTACTAAATTTTATTAAAATAATAATCTGATTTAAAATTTTTTTAAATAAAATTTTAATATTTTATTTTGATTATAAAGTTGGACTTATTTCAGATCTGAATTGAATCTATTTTGATAGATTTTCAGATCTGATTTTTAATAAAATTCAGTACTATATCAAAACAGATTTAACCAAAAATTTAATCCTTATGCGTTCATATTTGTATCTAATTAATTTTCTATATGATACCAGATTTAAAATTAATATTTTATAATCAATATAAGATGTGTTTCAGATCTGATATGATGTATATGATACATCAAATCTAATTAGATTAGATGAAGAATATGATTGATAAGATCAAGGACATGTTTATGATATAAACTGTTTTATCAAAATTATATGTTGATGTGATTACATATGAAATTAGATTTCAGATCTTAAAAGCCCAATACTCGGATTGATGAGATCACCAGACCATCCAGTTATAAGAGATCGAAGAGATTAATCTTTCTTTCTTGCCCATTCGACAGGTTCTCTTATGACGTGTAGGGATGTCATTATGATCTGATTTTATAAAAAAAAAAATGAATAAATTCTTATAAATTATTTTGATCATAAATATATTTAGATTAGATATAAAGTAATTTACGATTCATTACAAAAGAGATAAAATTTAGATATAAAATTATTTTAGAATCTGAATAGCATGTTACATTAGATGTAATCAGTATTGATCTAAAAATTATCATGATGCATGAGATGTATGTATAAAGTTTAGATCATACCTATACATGTTTAATTGTTAAATATATTATAAAAATTTATTTTCATCAGTTAAAACATATGGTATGCTTCATTTGAAACTTTGGTAGAATAGTTCTACAAACTGAAACACATATTTCATACACTTAATTTTAAATTAAGTTTAAATGATCTAGATTTGAGAATTGAAGATCATTAAGGTACCATATAAATTGATGGAAAATGGATTAGCATGAATCAGATCCTTTTAATGGGTTAGACCTAGGGTTAGAAATAAGTATGGATCAAATAGAGAAATTGGTTAAATCTAATCAAGTATTGAAATAGATTAGGTCAGAATTTCTCTAGATCAACCTCAATAGTTCAAATTTGATCAAGTTCATATTTTTGACCTTAATAAATGGACTATGATCATGGCTCTGTGGTTGAACCCAAATCTTTTGGTAGACCAAATCGAAACTAATTAATCAGTTGGTGTCTAAGATAAGTCTGACAGATTCGATCAAATAATTTTTAATTGAGAACTATTCACCTAGATGCGTCTACGATGAGTTAATGGTATATCCCACCCACTGATCTCACTTACCTGATCAACATGGTGGATTGTGTTTTGATTAGGCCACTAGTCGATTCGAGCAGACCCATACCATTAAGGTTAATTAGTATGATTGATTTAGATGTCTTTAGACCAACTTGTGTCTAATCCACTACATGACTTGGTGAAGTCAGTAGAAGGATTTATGACTTGCAGATCAATCTCTTCTCTTATTCTCAAATCAGTATAAATTAAATCTTCTAAATTATTAGGTCCATAAAATGATACAGTTATGGAGATAACTTATTCATAGCCTCCCATTAAGATGCGTAATAATGAGTCTAATATTCTAAATAGACATTGGAGGCACCACATGCTTGGTGTCTATTACGTATTAGAATTATCATCCATCATATGACCATCCTGTTGTACCTTCAGATCAATGCTCAGGTTGGCCAAGCAACACTCGAACCTGGATATTCATTTGTTGGATGCACCAAGTGTCATCATGTTAATGGTTGGACCTAACTAAGATTTTTAGTGGAGGCACCACATGCTTACTGAAGGGATGCTTGGGGCAAAATCTAATTGCTAGAAGTTGTTTGGAGAAATAATTGAATATAAATCTACCCATGGATGTACTAAGATTGGCCAAGCCATACTCGAACCCGAATGTAGTCTGTGTGGATTCTAGTACCTGCTAAGAAATTAATATAATTCCTCGAGTTGGAGGTAGAGGCTATCAATTCATATAAAATAGTGGGAGAACTTTTAGACTAAAATCCATGCCTTTAGGATTAAAAGTAATTCATATACTAATAGGTTTTTATTTTTTCTTTCAGCTATGACCAACATACTATCCCTCCGTTCGCTGTCGGACAGTGACAAGCTCACTGGATCCAATTTCGATAGCTGGTACTGAAAGTTGAAGATCATCTTAGAGCACGAGAGGATTCTATACGTCCTTACGGATGAGGCATCTGAAGAACCTACTGCCAATGCTCCTCGTACTGCGAGAGATACTTACGTGAAGTAGCTCAATAACCGCACGACTGTGCATTGTGTGATGAGAGCAGCAATAAACGATAAACTTAGCTGTAAGTTTAAGAATGCATAGCCAGATGAGATCATTCAAATATTGAATGAGTCCTTCGGTACTCCTAAGGATGCGGAGAGACACAAAATCTCCTGCACGGTGTTTAATGTCCGTACGTGAGAGAAGACTTTAGTCACTGATCATGTATTATACATAATTGAGCAGATTGAACGCTTGAGCAAATTTGGCTTTTCGTTGCATAAACAGTTTGGCAAGGATGCTATCTTCAACTCACTACCAAAATCCTATCCACCCTTTCTCAATCATTACAGAATGACGAAGCCTGCAGTGAACTACCATGATTTGCTAGGATTGCTGCAAACTTTTGAAAAGGATCATCAGCTCCAAAAAGAGCCAGTGCATGTTGTGGGACGTTCATCTGTAGGCCATCGATCATCTAGGAGTGGAAAGAAAAAGAAGGTGCAGAAAACTCATGCCGTCGATCCTAAGCAGAGCAAAATGTCGAAAGTCGACAAGAGCCAGATAGAATACTTTTTTTACAAGAAACTGGATCATTGAAAAAGAAATTATCCTGCTTATATAGCCACCCTTGACCCGAACAGGTCTAAGAACAAGAGAAAGAAGCAAATGATTGCTTCACAAGGTACTTATACGATAACTCTTTGTAATTTCTCTGTTTATGATACTACTACTTGGATATTGGATACCAAAAGTCTAATTAATATTTGTAATTCATTGCAGGGACTGTAAATAAATAGAAAGTTTTGAGAGGACGAGCGTTTCTAAATGTTGGAGATGGAAGCCTTGTTCCAGTCCTAGCTTTAAAAACTTTGCAGCTTGTCTTCGAGTCAAGTAGTATTATATTAGATGATTGTCATTATTGTCCTTCTTTTATGATAAATGTCATCTCTGTAGATCTTTTGGATAAACTTGGTTTTAAGTTTATAATAAAAGAAGATTTTTGTGATATCATTATGAATGATACTACAATTATACGATGACAATTAAGATATAGCATATACATAATATCACGGCTTGTTGGTGTAATGTACACATCCAGTAAATTTTCTAAATTAGATAATGTCAGTGAATCCTACATTTGACATTGTAGGCTTGGTCATGTGAAAAAGAATATCATCAACAGGTTAATCAAGGAATATGTCCTTAAAATAGATGATTGTGAATCATTACCTATCTTGAATCCTATCTACTTGGTAAGATGACTAAGTCACCTTTTAAAAAAAAAAGTAAAAAAGTCAATGATGTCTTAGGTTTAATACATACTGATGTATGCAGACCTATGAACATAAGTGCCACAGGAGGATACTACTACTTCATTACGTTTAAAGATGACCTATCAAGATATGGATATGTCTATCTTATTAAATATAAATCAGAATCATTTGAAATATTCAAACGATTCTATACTGAAGTAGAAAAATAAACTGAAAAGAGTATTAAGATCCTTCAGTCAGACTGAGGAGGTAAATACCTCACCAGTGACTTCCTGACATATTTAGAAGAGAATGAGATTCTCTTATAGTGGACTCCTTCTGGAACACCACAACATAATGGGGTGTCAGAAAGGAAGAATCGAATCTTGTTAAACATGGTCCGATTCATGATGGGCTTTGTGAGTCTACCAATCTTTTTTTGGA
The DNA here is from genome assembly GCF_000442705.2 of Elaeis guineensis. NCBI lineage: Eukaryota > Viridiplantae > Streptophyta > Magnoliopsida > Arecales > Arecaceae > Elaeis > Elaeis guineensis. The sequence continues at coordinate 76,554,342 of NC_025999.2, forward strand.
GATATGCTCTAGAAACTACCTGCTACATTCTGAATAAGATATCGAGCAAGTCTGTCGATAAAACTTCAAATGAGATATGGACTGGACGTAAGTCAGTGTTCTCACACCTTAGGATCTGGAGGTGTCTAGATTATGTCAAGCATTTAAATATAGATAAATTTGGACTTAAGTCCAATAAATGCTTGTTCATAGGGTATCCAAAGAAAACTAAAAGATACTATTTCTACCTCGCTGTAGAGCAAAATATATTTGTCAGCAGCAGGACAGTCTTTTTGGAAAAGGAGTTCCTTAGAGAAGGAGCTACTGCCTGTAAAATTAAACTTAGTGAAATTCAAGAGGTGGAAGGACCGACACACATAGAATTAGATTTGATTGAAGAATCGAATCTGAAGCCAGTAAAGGTGCCATTGAGGAGATCCGATAGAGTACCGCATCAGTCAGACAGATACTACATTTTTTTGGTCCAAGACAGTGATCCCATCGAACTTGATGAGAATGATAAGGATCTGATCACCTATATAAAAGTCATGCAAAGGTCTGACTCTCAGAAATGCTTGAGGCCATAAAGTCCGAGATAAAGTTCATGGAGATCAATGATGTATGGACACTAGTTGATCCACTCGAAGGGATAAAATCTATAGGGTGTAAATAGATTTTCAAGAAGAAAAGAGGAGCAGATGGGAAGGTTGAGACCTATAAACCCATCTAGTCGTCAAAGATTACTGTCAACATATGGTATTGACATGATGAGACGTTCTCTCCTATGGCAATGTTCAAGTCCATCTGAATTATGCTTGTTATAGTTGTACACCTAGATTATGAGATCTGCAAATGGATGTCAAAACTGCTTTCTTTAACAGAGAGCTGGAAGAAGAGGTGTATATGATACAGCCTGAAGGTTCACATCCACAGACGAGTCAAAAGTGTGCAAGCTAAATAAATCTATTTATGAAGTTAAGCAGATGTTTAAGAGTTGGAACATGCATTTTGATAAGGTGATCAAAATAAATGGCTTCATTAGGAATGGAGAAGAGCCTTGCATCTACAAGTAGACTATCGATTCTGTAGTCATCTTTCTTATACTGTATGTGGATGACATACTGTTGGTAGAAAATGATATTTTGGCTTTGTAGAGTATGAAGCTGTAGTTATCATCATAGTTCTCCATGAAGAACTTAGGAGAAACATCCTACATCCTAGTGATGAAGATCTATAGGGATAGATCTAGAAGGTTGCTTGGATTGTCCCAATCATGTATATTGATACCATATTAAAGCGGTTCAATATGAAAAATTTCAAGAAAAATTATTTTCTGATAGGCCATAAAATTATTCTCTCCAATAAAGATTGTGCGACAACCCCTAAGGAGAGAGAGCGCATGAGTAGAATACCATATGCTTCGATAGTGGATCTATCATGTACATCATAATGTGTACAAGGCCGAATATGGCATAGTCACTAAGGATAATGAGTAGATACCAGTCTAATCAGGGAGAGAACCATTGAAAGGTTGTGAAGGTAATCCTTAAGTATTTGAGAAATACTAAAGACCAATAACTTATCTATGGAGATACTGACCTAAAACTTATGGAATATACTGATTTCAGTTTTCAATCAAATTGTGATGATAGTAAAAGCATGTCAGGCTATGTAATTACTTAGAACGAAGGAGTTGTTTGCCGAAAGAGTTTCAAGCAACATACTATGATCGATTTTGTATGCGAAGTGGAATACAATACTGCATCGGATGCTGCAAAGGAGACGGTGTGGTTGCAGAAATTCATCATCGAATTGAGAGTTATTCCTTTTATTAATGGTCCTGTCCTACTGTATTGTGACTACTCTAGTGCCATAGCTTAGATGAAAGAACCAAAGTTACACAAGCACACCAAGCATATTATGTGCTGTTATCATCTGGTATGAGAGATTGTGAATTGAGGTGACGTCGAGCTTCAGAAGATCGATAAAAAGAAGAACCTAACCGATCCATTCACCAAAACTCTCAAGATCAAAGAGTTTAATGATTTCAAATGGAAGATGGATATAAGATACTATCCCGATTGACTTTAGTCTAAGTGAGAGTTATTGAAAAATATGTTCTAAAATCAATCATATGACGATTGAGTTTCTTCTATATATGAATTATTGATTGATAAATAAAAATTATTTTGATATTATTCATCATAATATTGCATCTTCCTTGTAGAACCCTTGTATTGTGATGAAGTCTTTAGAACTATGTTAATAATCAATAAAGAGAGGATTTACCGTATAGTTCTTAAATATGTTCGCGATCAAATGATACATTATACATGTAATTATCAGGTCGTTATATATCATATGGGTTAGTTATCCTTTTAACCAAGGAGTGTGGTGACATTGGTATGGCATAAAGGTGAGATGTAGGAGTACATCATCACTGAAAAAATGACTCACCTGTTGAGCATTCTGCTGTCAAGAGCTGCTTGTGAAGCATATGGGCATAAGTATTTCTCAGACATGAGATCACTATAGTGACTTACAAGCAACTCACAGTGCTTTGGTGTCGGACTATCTAAATTTTTAATACAGTGACGGAAGGCTACTGGGTATAGTCAAGTACTTGCAAAGTCTATGTGTCGATTAAGATGAGATTGACCCCTCCAGATTATAGGAGCTGATGTATCATTGTATTTTAATTTAATAAAATCTTGACCAGCGTAATTCATGAGATGGATTTGAAAGGTTGAAATACAATGTGGATGAAACACTCTGGGTTGACAGTTAATCCGAGATCATCTTAGAGCATTCTGGGTCAAAAGAATGAATTATGCAATAACCATATGCATAGGTTCTGAAATATTTTTTTGTGATAATTCGATCTATCTGAACGTTAAGAATTATTACTAGATAGTAGCTTCGATTAGTACAGAAATCGATTTCTGTGCTACCGACTTAGCGTTCGAACCTATGGAGTCATGCACACAAATTAGATGACGTAGAAAAGTATTGGCCTATGTTTATATGTCCAATTTAGAAGTACTTGACTTGATTGAATATATAAACTAATTTAATTGAGAATTAAGTTATGGGTCAAATGGGATTGAAGAGTTAACTATATCTAGCTAGCACTACACATGAGGTTTAGGTTTAATCCCGAGGATGAATATTTTTTTATCTATGATCTAAGAAGCCTATGAAAGATTGGATTAAAATATTAATTAATTTTAAATTAGATATGAATTAATTAAACTTAATTGGGTTCAAAATTTTAAGTTAGAGTTGGTCCTAAAGTCCTAAACAGTTTAGGATTAACATTCTTTCGAAATTATTTTGAATTAGCTTTGAATTGGATTCGATTTGAACCAATTTTTGATGAGATCCTTAGAGTCCTATTTTCACTGGGACTCTCTCACTCCTTGACCGACTAGCACCTGGAATGGTGCTGATTGTGGGCCATCCCACATGGGTGTGGGCGTAGGTGCAAAGTAGGCATCATATTAGGCTCCAATCCTTTCTCATGTAGGAGTCCTTCTTTGATAAGTTGCGGACTAATTCAAAGCTTGTTTGAATTAGAAATTCTATACTTATTCGATCATATAAATCATCTATAAATAGAGAGGTCTCTACCTATGGATGCATAAGATAGCATAGAAATCAAATGGAGAGAGAGAGAAAGAGAGAGAGGTGTGAAGAGCTTGTGGGCGTCCACCCTTGGCGTGCCCTCCTCCTTGCCGCCCCCTTTTCCTCTTGGCAGGGGCCCTCCTTGGGCGTTCCCTTTGCTGGTGTGAAGGATCACATCAGCACCTCTCTTCCCTCTCTTGGTGGCCTTGCGAAGGTGCACCAATATAAAGATTCATCCCACTTTCTTGCATTGCCTGGCGTACATGCGAAGTAGAGAGCCTGCAGTTCTAGGCCTACACGAAGATTGAATCCAGATTTTAGAGATTTGATCCCTATTCCACTATAATCCAGATCAAGATTTGATTTTTATTTAGTTGAATATATAGAAAAAATTTTAGATGTAACTCTGTTTATCCACGAGAAACGGGTTTCTTTCCCTTCTTGCGGGTTAAAGGGTTTGAAGCTGATATGGTTTAATTGTGAGAGTAAAAATTTAAGTTAGATTTCTTTGTGCTTTTAAATTTTATATTTGCTTTAGGTACTTTAAGAAGCAAACAAAACTCTCACTATTTTTTCAGATTCCTACACTCTTCGGATGGGATGCGAAAACTCCAACGCGACAACTGAGTCTTTAGTGGGTGCTGCGGTCCCACCGATGCCGTGCACCTCACCTGACAGATATTGATAACATGCACATCAATGCGTGGATAACTCCTTATCCTAATACTTCTCTAAGTATATTGTAGCTACTTGATCTCTAAGTCAGTGGGCTCACCTGACAGATACTGATCACACTCCTTAGTTAAGCCCGACCCACCATTCACAAATAGGTGCAAAGTCATCATTAAGTCCCTCACCTGACAGATATTAGGAATAATCATATTCTTACCATAGAGCAACTCTTTGCTAATAGTGTGATTGCGTGTTTCCGATGCAACTGAACCATTGTGACCAGCCACGAACAATCAACACTAGTAGCACGTCTGCACATCTACAACAGTGGAAGATCTCTAAATTTAATATTTATAAAAAGATTTAAAATTTAGATCTCATCTAATTAGTCATCATATGATTAATCTAATTGACATGGACTAAATCAAATCGCCAAGCAACCATATTCAAGACTTAATCTTCCAAATTGGCCAAATAAGTAGAGATCGATGAAGTTCCTCAGTTGCTTTTCTTAGACATCAATAAATTAGTCAGATCAGCAAACAAAATTAATTAAATAATTATCTCTCAATTTCTTATCATAGACACTAATAGATCAATTGATCCAAATAGGTTAGCTAAAACAAATCAGGCTCAAGCCATCGAGCCGAATTAGATCCTTAGGTTAATAGATTTTATATATAGGATTTGATCGATTTGATCAACAATAATTATATGATCTAAAACTTAATTAACCTACTCTTAATCAATACTTGACTCGATTTGATCAATTACTTAATCGAATTAGATCCATTATGATCAAATCAAAAATCTTAAATGTAATCTAATTATATGACCTAATTTTTGATTTATCCATGATCAAAACTCTTATGCACAAACATAAATTTCAGATCTTAAATCAAAATTTTATATCTAAATTTTTTATATAAAAGAAAAATTTTAAATTATGAAACTAATTTTTAGAATTAACATATAAGCATATATCTCATATATGTATATAAAATTCAGATCTAAATAAAATTCAGATCTTATCATAATATTATATATCTCATATACAAATCATCAATCAATTTTAAATTTATTTTTAGATCTAAATATACAATCATATATCTCATATATGAGTCATAAATTATATCTTAAAAATTTTAGATTTTATGCATGCAAACATATATCACATATATGAACTAGAAAACTATTTAGAATAATTTTCAAATTTATACATGCCTTCATATATCCCATATATAAACTGAAAATCATATCTAAAATAAATTTTAGATTCAAACTAAATATCTATATATCTCATGTATCAAGAAAAATTAGATTTTGAAATTTTTTTAAAATATATATATATTAATTTCATACATATAAATCCGTGGCTCTGATACTACTATTAGATTTTCGTGTAGGGTGCATGCATGTGTGTTTCAAGAATTTTTTTTTTAAACAACATAGCAAAATTAAGATTAAAATATTTTTTAATCTAGTTTATGCATGTATAAAATATATAACACATAGATCTACTTCATATGCTGAAATTGAACACATGCTGAATTTTTTGCTGAAATTAAATATATGATCGAATCACATACCTATTTTGCTATTTCTTTCTTTGAATCTGCATCTAAAAGAAGGTAGGTTCTCTTTTAGCCATGCATGTGTCTGGTTTCTATGGGTATCTAATCGAAATCTGCCTAGAATAATTCTCTTTGATGTAGATATTTCTTCACCAAGAAGATTTTTCTGCGAATCTAAATGAAGCCTGAATCTTTTGATCAACTCTTTAATCAATCCTTGATCTTTTTCTTTTCTTCTCTTATTTGATCTTCTTCTCTTGATTTAGAAGCTACCAAGAACTTGAAAATTAGTAAGAAAGATAGCCGCCCAAACACCTTTAGGCATTGGAAGAAGGTGGGCGTCCAATCTAGTTGGACGTTGGAACCAAGAGAGAGAAGAGAGGGAGGCATGGGGGCTTCTTAGGGGGCTTAGTGCTTGTTGGAAATTTAATGCTAAGACCCTTAGGGAATAGCCCTTTAAATAGATAAAATATTTGAATTCTATTCAAAACCAAACAGTCTCTAAACATAAATCCTACTCGCATTAGGAATCTTTGTTGCTCTCTATCTTTGACCACGCCTAGGAGAACCATGTTGGCACCCTCTAGCCCTCTCTCTCACATGCCAATTAGGGCTTAAGGGATGCCCTAGTTTGGTCCTCCATGCCATCAACCTAACAGGCACACCTAACTTGATCAAATCAAGTGGTGCCCCATGAAATTCAATCAAAAAATTGATTAGGGGTTTGAACCCCTAATACATATGATCTAAAATCTTAGGTACCCAATAATTGGAACCTAATAAATTTAATTCATTTAGATCTTTAGTAAGTAATTAATTTGAATTAATCTTATCAATAAATAATTTAAGTGTAAAGAAGAAATTGGGTTCAATCTTGTGCTAGCAAGGTTATCCTGAATCCAATAGAATTTTTCTAAATTCAATTGAGACTTCATAAGTCCAATTACTTAATCCAGATTTAATCACTTTATTGTATAATCCTATAAATTTAATTCTATCTGATAGTGAGATATATCATGATCTCTATCATAGTATCATTGAAATTCTTTCAATAGATAGAAATGATTCCACTCTAACTCAATAAAGATTGTCGATCTTGAACAATCCTAGTGAGCTCTCACAATCCATCAGTGATACCTAGTAATATATAATGGTAACCCAGCATAATCAAAAAAGAATCTTAAGATGTAGTTCACATGTGATTCGGTCTTTCTATCATGAGTCCTGACTCGATGGCAGATTATGGATAAATCATCAAACCTCATCATTAGTCATATAATATATTCGATTAGCTCAAATCCAATTATGATCCACATGAAAAAAAATTTTCATCAATCATACTACTGTGGCTATAGACTTATGGACTTAGCCTCTCAAATTTCATAAGACTATTCTTTTCTATCAAGATCGATAGATTCTATCTACATGCATCTCTACTCCTACAATAGACCAACTATCGCTAACATCTACTACAAGAACTCAATGAGGTCATGTTTATGTATCAGTCAAATTCTAGCAGCCATACTATGAGCAATCATGCCATCGTAGGTCAAAGAACTATTCACACAACTACAGCATCGAGATGATCACTGGTGATTAAGTAAAAATTTAAGTGATCTCTCGTATGGTCACGTTCAGTATTAGTTATTCTCTAATAACTACTTGCACTTGTCACTCAGTATCTCTACACTGTAGATCAGAGACTCATCAATCTCAAAAAAAGTCATCTGTACGTCGATCTATCTGGATTAATCACTATCCTCATAATGATACTATGACCGAGAGCAATTTAGGAATTAATAATATATGTCTCTAATTCTCAATACTTTGAGAATATGTATCATAAGTATTAATTTCATGGACGATGCAAGAGCACATCATACTTGAATAAAAATAAAATTTATCTTTTTATTGATCAAATTAATATTTTAAGTATAAAATTGTGTCCTAATGTTATTATAATATGTCAATCATATTGACTTCTAGGACATACATCCAACATATATAAAATATATATATATATATATATAATATATATATAATATATATATATATATATATATATATTATATATATATATATATTTGCATCACTTATAGAAAAGCTATAAGATAGAACTACTGAATCAAACTTTTCATGCTATGTTTTGGTTCTTGTTTTAGCCCATACAAGAATTTAAGTAGTTTACAAACTTTATATTCTTATCTACATACTATAAAGCCTTTAAGTTGTTCCATATAATTTTTTTCTTCAAGATCAACATTAAAGAATGTTGTTTTCACATCTATTTAGTAAACTTCTAGTTTAAATATAGAAGCTAAAGTAATTAAAGTCCTAATCGATGTAATTTTAATAATACAAGAATAAGTATCAAAATAGTCAAAACCTTCTTTTTAAGGAAAATTTTTAGCAACCAATCTTGCTTTAAATTTATCTACAAACCCATCCATCCTTAATCTCTTTCTAAAGATCTATTTACAGCCTATAGGTTTGCACCCTTCAGGTAGATCAACAAGAATCTAAGTTTTATTATCTATTAAAGATTCTATTTTATTATTAATAGCTTTTTTAAGAAATATAGAGTCTACTGAATTAATAGCATCATGATAATACTTAGGATCATCTTCTACCATATAGATATAAAACTCATTTCCATAATTCTTTTCAATCCTATCTTTTACTTCTTCTAGGTTCATTTAAATATGAAGAATTAGTATTTCTACTAATATCCTCTATATTAAAATTACTACTAGAAGGTAAATTAGAAGGATTAAAAGATTTAGTAACTTTATCTTTAGGAGGTGTAATATTTTCAAAAAAAACAACATCTCTAGACTCTATTATGGTATCTACATCAATTTCATAATTTTTGATTTTATGATCATAATTCTATAATTAATACTATTTGGAGAATATCCTATAAATACCCCATCTATAATTTTAGGACCCAACTTTCTCTTCCTATTTTCAAAGATTTTAACCTTGGCTAAACACCCCTATATTTTAAGATGATTTAGATTAGGTTTCCGACCTTTCGATATCTCATAAGGTGTTAGGTTAGAACTTTTATGGAGAATTCTATTAAGAATATAACAAGTAGATAGAAGAGCCTCCCTGCATAAATTAAAAGAAACACCAGAACTAGCAATCATAGAGTTAACTATATCAATTAAAATTTTATTTTTTCTTTCCATTAGATTGGGGTGAATAAGGAGGGATAACTTTATAAACAATACTATTAATTTGTAAAAATTATTAAGCTCATTTGAGATACATTCGCTTCCTCCATCTAATCTAAGAATTTTAACTTTTTTATTAAGTTGATTTTCAACATCACTTTTATAAACCATAGATTTATTTAAAGTTTTATCTTTTATTCTAATTATAAGAAACACATAACAATAATTAGAGAAATTATATGTGAAACTAATAAAGTAAGTGTTTTCATTTCTAGTTAAAATGTTTAAAGTTATATACATTGCTATATATTAATTCTAAAGGTTCAGTTTCTCTATATGCTATTTTAAATGGTTTTTTTGATTGCTTAGATTGTACACATTTTCATATTTTTCATTTGTATTTATATGATACTTAAGAATCAAATTTAAATTCATCATTCTATTAATAGCATTATGATATACATAACTAAGTCTACTATGCCACAAATTAAAAGATTCAATATTATAAATAAAAGAAGAACTAATTTTATATTGCCTTCAACTTTTGTTATATTCACCTTAAATAAACCATCGAACATACAATCCCTTCCAATAAAATTATCATTTATGGTTACAACAATTTTATTGGTCTCAAAAATCATTTTATAACCATCTTTTATTAGCAAGGAATCGCTGATGAGATTCCTCCTAATTTTTAGTACGTGCTACATCTTATAGAGAGTGAGGTCTTGCCAGATATATACGTTAGTACCAGTATCAATCCATCAATTAGTAGATTGGTATGCTAGATTTATCTCAAGATTTATAGAAACAAATCTTTTATCAGCTCTAAGTAAATTGGATCTGGTGGTCACCATATTTGTCTATGGGTCATTCCAATCATTCTAACTTTTTAGAGGCTTATTCTTCTGGTAGTGATAATTTTTCATAAAAGAATATCTAGATTTATCATAAACATAACATCTTTTATTTATATTTATATTTATATTATTTTTGATTCAGGCTTAATCTTATTATTATATTTTTTCTAAATTTTTTATTTTTATTTTTCCAATTCTTCCTATCAAATTTATTTTATTCTGAAAATTATTATACAATTTATCATTTTCTCTATATTTTTCTTCTATTTGAAGTGAAATTATTAAATCACTTATAGTTGATAAATCTCTTTTATGATTTTCATGATAAAGCAAAAGATTGGCACTTAGGATGTAATCTGTCAATAACTGCAGCTGTAAGAAATTTTTTATCAAGATTGATTCTATTTTGGGTCATATCATGAACCAAAGGTTGTAGTTCATAAGTTTATTATACTATAAATTTTTATTTATCATTTTATAGTCTAAAAATTTTTCCATAATGTATTTTTTTAGACCTTCATCTTCTTTACTATATTTTTGTTGTAATACATCCCATAACTCACATGCAGTGATAAATATCATAAAGTATATAAAAAAGAGCAAATAGAATTCTATCATAATAAATAAAATCCTTTTCTATATTAGATTGTGCAATAGTAGAGGTGGCAGTGTTCTTACTTAGATTAAAATTTTTTATAATAGAATATGATCCTAAAGGGGTCAGCCAATAACGTATTTGATATTTCTAGTGGTTAAAATTTTATCTAGAGAATTTCTCTAATTTTGCAGAGGTATGATCATATGAGGATGCAATAAGCACCATAGTAAATAGAATAGGATTCTACTTTAAAATTATTGGAAAATCTTTCTTATAATTTTATATTTGATTTTAATTAATATTTTTCTATACATAATGAAAAGTAAATTAAGATTTGATGTTATCTGATTCGAGATAGATTTTGGAATGCACTTTTTTTAGAGTAGAATTTGTCCTATCCATATATATACAAATAGTTGATACTGATTTACCCCCAAGATATAACAAATTACTTTGTGTTCTCCTTGAAGTGTACTCTAATAAAGGAGAATTAGGATTCAACTCAAACTAACCAAATTCAGTGTGTTTAAAATCAACAAATTTGATGGAGCCAATTTTTCTCAATGCTCTATGTGGACATGATCCTCGTGGATATGATCCTCTTCTCAAATGCTTAATTGGTGTACTTGAGTTCACTCAATTAATACTCTCAATTCTCTCTAATCTAATATTGTTTGGATGGAATGAGATGTTGTTCTGATGGAAGTCTCTCGAATAGTTCATTTACGATACATCTGCTTGGGATATCTTGTGAGGACATAGTGATTTTCTAAGATATCTTATGAGAATAATTATGAGATTTATCTATAAAATTCCATGAGTGTCTAAGCAAATAAATTTTTATATTTAAATAGATTTATATTTATGAAATTTTAAAATTTTAAAATTTTAAAATTTTAAAATTTTAAAATTTAAAATTTTAAAATTTTGAATTAAATATTTTATTAATAAACCAATAGTGTTAACAAAGCTCTAGCTTACTATGCCTAATCATCTCATCTTGTGATTGGTGAAAGTTTGCTCGATGATACAATAACTAGTACTTCTATTTATTGCCTAAGTAGAAAAGATAAAGTCTAATAATAGGTGCCCTCATCCTCATGAATCCTTAGAATTAGCTTGCTCAAGTCTCACCGATTTTTTAGGTCTCTCTTTATATATGCTCACATGTTAGAGTAAACCCCTCCTTATTCTTGTTCTCTCTCCCTTTCTATCCTTAGATTGACTTTTAAGCATCATTAAGTTTCGACACTTTTTAAAAGCATCGCTATTCGGGCATGACATCTTGCATCTACCAATACTTTTTTCTAGTATCAATATATTAGAGTTAGCAAATACACTTTTGACTATAGCGACACCTCTCTCCTTCCCCTAGCCAACTACATCTATAGCCTACCAACATCATCTACTACTTGCTACTGACAAAAGTTCGAATCCTTTACTGCCAGTAAAAATAATTTTCTTCATGCAGTGAAGGCCTAGGGAGATAAGGGAAGTATAGAAGAAATAGAAGAAATGAAGAAGTAGAAAAGAGTGGTGCAAAACTTTCAAAGATATTTATAAGGAACACTTTTAAATCATCCATCCAATTTAAAATCTTGATAAACCGTGTGTGTGTGCGTGTGGTTATATACCCTCTAGCTATGTCCACTGACTAATTATATTATTTATCTATTTAACTATGTGTCTAGATATATTTTTAAAAAAATGAAATTAGAGATTACAATCCTTTTATACTATCTCAAATTACAAAAGAACTTGATAATTATTGTGATCCGACAAGCAACATATGCCATGAATTTATAACTATTTGCTCATGTATGTCCACTGAGGCAATCAATCATTCACATCATGTCAAGTAACAGTATCATAGCTCACTACACATATCTAATTGCTTGATGGAATCATAAATAGTCATCAAACACTCATTTTTGGATATCTCACATGTATTGCATATGACATACTTCTAAACGCATGCTTTAAAGATATGTACTGTTACTAATATATTGGTACTTGTTACCTAGCAAACATATAAATAGAATATCATGTAATTTTATTAATACTTGTTCAATCATATGATAAATTTCACTACCATGAGGTACTAGAGGGTTGACCTAATTTATGGAAATTGGTTCGTGATAATAGGGTTGGCTGAACTATAAGCTACAATGCTTATGAGTTATGAGCTTGAAAAATGTTGTGTCAGGATTTAGTAGTTAACACCAAAAAGCATTGTAATAAATTATCAACTCATTAATAGCTGCAATTTAGATGCCCCTCGGAAACTGCAATTTAGATGCCCCTCGAAGACTGTAATAATAACTGGAGGCTCTACTTGTGTTCCTATGGACACCTAATGATACTAACGTGGAATGAGATATAAAGACTAGAGTAATAGTGGGTTCCACTGCTCGAGGCAAATCATTTATATCAAGAAGCATATCACCATTCCAAGGTAAGATGATAAACCATAATTCTAAATCCACATAATGTTCATCTAAAACAATTTTAGCATGTTTTAATTATATTTCTATATTATATTATGTACTTCTATATTACAATAAATATTTTAATATAATAAAGGATAGTATATTTAATATAATCCATTAGTAAAATATTATACTAATTTTTATTTATATAATATTCTGATATTATAACATTATATGATAATTAATAATATAATATGTCGATCATTTCATATTGTATATTATTTATCATATATTAATTGTATTTAGATAATTGGTAAATTTTAGTATTATATAATAAAAAAATATAAAAAGTATTGTACCAACAATATTAAAAAATATATAATTATATTGATTGGATATAGCAAACATTATAGTCATATTTTGTGATATAGCCATTTATTTATTGCTGTCCATGTATATTATATAAAATATTCTCACCCGACTTCTATATATTTATAATTTTTCATTATAGATCTTATCTCTATATTGGATAATTCATCTAATAGAAACATAATATTGTTAAAAAACAGCTAAAGTATATAATCCTGAAACCATAAAACAGATCTTGACAAAGTAAAACCAGTAAAAAGAAAACAACCATGCACTAAATCAAATAATAGAACAATACAGTAGCTATAGATAAAGATGAAGTCAGAGTAATAACTTAAAGGAGAGGTAGAAAAAGAAATCAAACATAAGATGATAGACTAACAAGTCCAAAGGCATATTAATTTCAATGGTACTTCATAAATTTAAGGATGAAGCACCGTATAAATCAAACAACTTATCTCAATAAAAGCAATATTCTATTTTAGTCTTCAGCAAAGAGCAGAAAAAAATGCTATATGATTTAAAATAATTTTACATAAAAATATTATCAAATTTTAATATTATTTTTAATAAATAATTTAAATAATAATTTTTTCTTATTTGATCTATTTGTTGGCCATTTATAGTCTACTTACATCATGAAGACCATCAATATAGGCCATTTTAAAAATTAAAATATATTTATATGGATTAATAAATATTTTTAAATTAGTTATACATATATTAAAGTTAGAATGTTGTGGGATTGATAATATGAAGGGGGTATATGTGGGTAGATCTGCTCATCAAGCTCGATATGAACAAAATTAGCTAGGATTGAACTCAGCCCTGTCCGGCCTTCTAGCTTATTTTCAAGCTTGAGCTCAATAGTTTCGGACTTCAGCCATGCTTCATGCTTTTATCAATTAATCTTGAGAAACTTCGAAGGGGAAGGCCAACATCCAAATTCTTCCATCTCGAACTCTATAGTAGGAAGCCTCCATCCAAGCCCAACTTCTCAATCAAAATGTTGTCATCAGGCCCAAAAGCAATAGTGGTCAAAAGGGAAGGTGACAAGGCTCCATTATCCTCCTCCAACCTCAACTCTTTGCCTTTCTTGTTGATTTTTATAGTGGATGAGGACTCGAGCACTCAAACGAGAAAGGTTTGTTAGGAATGGGAGAGGGAGGAGCAACAGAGGGGAGGTCGATGAGAGGGGAAGGAGGGGAGAGATGGAGAAGAGGAGAGCGAGGTGGTTTGAAGGAGGAGGATGGAGGTGACAAATCTGGTGAGACAAGAGAACTACGATTTAAATCATGAGCTGTTGAAGAACTCATCGTTGGGTTAATTTGAGAAGGAGGTGAGGAGGCGATGCCCGAGTTGTTGCCTCATTTTTTTCCTTTTGGGTGAACCATGATTGGCTACACACAAACACACACACATACCACTACTATACATACACACATACACACATTTATATGTATGTATATGTACATATTAAAAAAAAAAATAGACTCAAGTTGGGCTTGGGCTAGATAAATGTAGACCCAAGCCCAATCTGTTTAGTGAGCAGGCTCAAATTTCAAGCCCAATCTGGTCCTCTGGGCTTAAAAATTTCATGGTTCTCTAAGTCTATTTATTGATTTCAATGAAAAAAATAAAAGTATTTCTTCAAATAATAATAATTTTATGTTACTTACATTCAATAATCTGGTGTGAAAAAATACCACTCCTCTGCTGCTATTTATTTTATCTTCTCTCTTAATAAAATAATTAAACGATCCATTATTTATTTTGCCATCTCTTTCATCCTCCATTTGTACTAAACATGATATTTAATATGAGATTTTTTTTTCCTGATAGATTAATCCTAACCAATAAATTATCTTAAAGTATTATCATATCTTTTATTTATATACAATTTTTCTATTATTCTTTTGACAACCTCGAGACATAAAGCAATTTTATTGGAGCTAATATACCTATTTTTTTAAAAAATATGTAAAATATATCTAAAACAATTTCATTTTCCAGCATACTTTAATTAAATATATCATCAACTATATTATATACTATAAAATCAATTAAAAAAAGAAGAAAAAAATTACACCCCATATGTTGCGTAAGTTATAAGCTAGCATCCAACTAATATGCCATGCATTATATAATAATTGATATAACTTATATTATTTGACACAATGGTAATAAAATTTTTATTTTTGGTATAAAAATTGATTTCAAAATATTTTTTTCATAATTATAAAAAATAAAAAATAGAATAATATTTATCAATAAGTTTGTTTCAATAACATATTTGAGATGGAGACGAATCGAGTTACTATGAGTTACTCAAGCTCGATTTAAGTCCAAACTTGACTCAGTTCAATTATTATCAAGTTCGAATTGTTCGAATAATTTTTTAAGTTGAGCTTTAGTAAAATTAATAAAAATTTAACTCAAAAATTCGTAAATATATTTAAATTTATATATATTTTAATAATATTTTATATATATATATATATATATATGTTGAGACTTGAAAATGAGTTTAAATATGAGTTCAAATATGATTCAATTGATATTTAAATACAGTCCATCTCAAATATTATTTTATTTTCATCAAATTAAATTTAAATAAAAATATTAAAATTTGATCGATCTTAAGATGAGTTCGAATTTCTATCTACCCGGTTTGGCTCAGTTTGCTTACATTTTGATCCCGTAACCGTCACGATCGTAGATTTAATTTTAAAATTTTGAACCCGATGGGTTTTTTTAGAGAAAAAGTTGGTCGGAGAAGCTGTTATAACAGTCGTTACTAAATCATAACGGCCGTTACATCACGCCGTGAATCAATTGGGTGGAAACGTCCAGAGTCTTCTACATCATCACCCCACCCCCGCCGATGGGGGTGGCACTTGGTCTCTCCTCCCCCAAACTCGGCAAGAACCCACTTCTCCCTCTCCCTCTCTCTCTCTCTCTCTCTCTCTCTCATCCTTTGTTGATGGGCTTTACCTGGATCTCATGGCCGTTCCGTCACCTTCGTAGCCGTTGACGGCGGTGCCCACGCCCTCCCCCTCGTCTTCTCCGAGCCCATTACCGGCCCCCGGCCCTCCACCCGCTCCAAGCCCATCAGCAGCTCCCTCCTTCTCCATCTTACCCTCCTCCACTCCCTCTTATAACCCCACACCTCCTTCTCCGGCGATCCGATGGCCCTGGTCTTCCTCCACCACGTCGTCGGCGATCTCACAGTGGGAAAGCCCGAACTCGTCGAGTTCTCCGAGGCGGAGACCGTCGAGGCCGCCATCCGCGCCATCGGCGACTGCGCCGAGGGCGCGATCGCCGTCTGGCGTCGCCGGGCTCCGCAGCAGCAGCATCAGGCGCATCTGCAGCCGGCGGCGGAACCGAGGGCGGCGAGGTTCGTCGGGATGCTGAACTCGCTGGATGTGGTCGCGTTCCTCGCGCGGTCGGTCGGGGACCACGAGAAGGTGATGAGGACGCCGGTCTCCGAGGTAGTCACCCCCAATCCGTCCCTCTTGAAGGTGGTCGATCCCGGTACAAGGTGGGGTTTTCGTAAGAAATTTGGATCAAGTTGCTATTATCTATTTGGGTTATACTGTTTGATTGCTTCTTTGGCTTTTGATGGATCTTTGCTAATAGATCCGGTTTTGTCTTAGCTGATACACTTCTATGAGTTAGGTTGTCGATTAAGGGTTATTTTTCAAAGTTGAGATTTTTATGTGCTGGTATTTCGTTGAATGATCTATTTATGTTTTGTTTGTTTTGTTTATTTTGTGGTTGTTTGTCGATTTGTTGGTCTAGTTACATTTCACAACTGGTTCCTAGTTTCTGGTTAGATTGATATTTGGGTTGATCAAAGGTGGTCATGTGAATCTCTGCGTACTCTATCTGGGTATGCGCATGACTTAGATTGAGCAGGTGGACGTTATGTGCATTTCCAATTATACAATGTCTGTTGGTACAGCAATATGTTTCCATTTGTCTATATTGAGGTGCTGGGTATGCTGATCATGTGGTCTGTTTTATGTTTGTCTGATAATAATTTAAGATAAGGTAGTTATTCATTGAAATATAGAGTCATAACATGACGCATCTGAGATCAAAGTTTTTCAATGGTTTGTTGGTTTCTTCAGAAATCTAGATGGATAATTTTTTTTTTTTTTTTTTTTTGTGCGTGCGAGGAGAGAGAGAGAGAGAGAGGAGAGAGAGAGAGAGGAGAGACTTCTCGGCTGATCACCATATTAGATGACAAGCAAAAGAATGGTGCTAAATGTGCATGACAATGCTGGCATACGACATCTGTTTTACAATGTAATGCTTGAATCCTAGACTTGTGATGACCCCATCTCAATGTTGCTGATGGACCCACATAGTAACAAATGAGCTTTTTCGTGCATTATTAGTAGCCTGCACAGGTTCCCTTTTTTGTAGACAAGCATGTACACTACATCTATTGAAGAAGGCAGGAGACCCCAAAGAAGGGAAAAAAAAGATAACGACACTTTTTTTGTACACTTTAGTTTAAACTGTTTGAAATACTGATGATGGGTATCATATTGTGAAAGGCTGGGCAAATACACCATATCAAGGATTTTACATGCAAGGGGAATCAATGGATACACATGGATAACCCCAAACAGCCTTGGTATGGCTCTTTTTGTCCTTCAAGCTGAGTTTGGATTTTTTTTTTTTTAAATCATGTTTTCTTGTCCAACTACTATGTTTTCACAAGAAATAAAATAAGAATATTGATTTAAATGCTCTGGTTAAGGTTTCTTATATGTGCTAAAGTCATTTGCAATATCACATATAACTTGCAATCTAAAATACTTTTAAAAGAAATACACCTTAAAGTGATCAGTCAGAATGAAACTAATTAGAGAAAAAAATATTGTTCATAATATCATTTAATAATATCAGTAGCTACAATCCAAAATCATTCAAATGATTGCTATTATTATCAAAGATCACTAACTAGGAAGTGGCTTACTCCCCCCCCCCCCTTCTTTCCCCCCTTTTTTAAATTCTTCATTTTTCAAAAATTTTTATAGCATGTCCTAAAGTGCAGGTTTATTGTTTACACTTTTTTGAGAGTATTCATTCTATTTCTTTGTATTCATCAATTATCTTCACTTTTTTGGTAATTTAATGACATATTTATACATATACTTTGATTAATTAAAATTATAATTAGTTTAAAATTTTTGATAATTTTTGGATTTGGCTTGGGTGGAAACTCAGCATGCGAAAATCATATTGATTGGGAATCAAATTTAGAAGAATGTGCCCATCATAGTATCATAATTGTTGTAGATAGGCTGATCTAGGGGTGGAAATCGGATCGGGTCGGGTCATAAACGGGTCGAGTCAGAAAATCATCAATCCAAATCCGATCTGTTATTAAATGGGTCAAAAATTCAAACATAAACCCAACTTGTTTATTAAACAGGTAACTGATCCGATCCGTTTAACCCGTTTATTAAATAGGTCAAATTAGGTTAAACGGGTTAAACAGGTTAAACGGGTGGGTTAAATGGGTCAGAAACAGGTTAAACAAGTTTTAAATAGGTTAAACGGATTTTAAATGGGTTAAACAGGTTAATAGGTCGGGTTAAATGGGTCAGAAATAGGTTAAACAGGTTAAATGAGTTATCTGACTCAACCTGATCTGAATATTAAACGGGTTAAACGGGTCAGATATCTAAAACCCAAAAATCTGACCTACTTATTAAATGGGTTAAACAGGTTGACCCGTTTATGACCTAAACCCATTTAGCCAAAACCCAAATCTGTTTATGATAGGTCGAATATGGGTCGGTTGGCAGGTCGGGTCATATTTTGCCAGTCCTAGGCTGATCTAGTGAACCCTTAGAGCAACTCATCTCTCTTCCTTCATCTTGTTACCACTTTCAGATAGTGAAAATTTAGAGATAATCATCTTGTGACCTACTCTCCTAGTGACACATAGCTGCACCGCTCGGTTTGCGAGTGGTTCGAAGTGGTTTAGGGTATACTTGCCATGATCTCAAGCCACTAGATCCACCTTAGTTTACGTGGTTCAGACAATTTCTCTCTGAACTGAGTCCCCTCTATCAAATCGAACCTCCCTGTGTTGAGGAGGCCTCAGTATGGTGCATACTGAGATGTATGTGCCCAACCACTTGATACTTCAAACCTTGATTTAAACAAATGTTTACTTTTTGTGGCTGGAAACTTGTAGCCTGAATACTCTATCTGGATAGTAGTTGTAAAATTTCCTAATCTCATTATTTTGCTCCTTGGAAATGCATATGACTCTTTGATTTTAAACTTCCACCATATCGAATTTGTATATACATAAGGCATAATAGTCATTTTGTCCATGAAAAAAGTGATGGACAAGCGCTGTAAATGTCCAAGTACAGTTTAGGCATGACGGAAATGTTTAAATTAACAAGCTGGTTATTCAAATTGGATCAAATGAAGTCATAGTGAAGTAACACAATAATTTCAGTCAAAAGCACTTTTGTGTGATCATGGCTTCTCCTGAAATAGCTCATTGAAACCGATGATACACTGAAAATGAGAAGGCTTGATACTTGTGCTATAACATTGTCTTCGCAATCCGCACCCTAAAATTACAATTTGCAACATAAGATTTAACATGAAGGAAGGACCTTGGTTTTACATTTCTACCTTAAAGCATCATTTTCATGGTTTATTAAGATATAAAGAAAAGAAGTTGCTGTCCCTTCTGATCCCTTTGTCATGGAGTTTTATCCTGCTGATTTCCCCACTCTCTGACAATCATGTTCAATCTTAAACATAATTTGAGATTTCCCAACTCATATTTATTTACAGTTTTTTTGGCACTTGCAATCCATGTGGTTAATTTGAGGGATAGAGCACTTTATGGATGGCTGTGTTCCCATTCGTTGAAACCGTTTGGACCTGGTATGATAAATGCAGTTCTTAAGTAGTCATATTGTTAGGATGCATATGGAGGAGCATATATATATATTAAATGAAGGATCCACATGAGTAAGAGGGAGAGGGACAACTTCAAGCGGTCTATCTACTTTTAACATTAAAGGACGTGGGACACAAGGGTTCTTAAATTCATTCTTGTTGAAGGCGTTAGTCTTTGGAGGCTGGCCTCATGTGCTGAAGTCTCGAGGATTCCACATAGTAGTGGAAATTTTCGTAATCATGCAGCAAGAATGTGTGCATATCATCTACAATATAATACTGTTTTATTGTGCATTCTCCTATATTCAGACGTGTCCATATACTTCTGTGCCCATTATCTGTAAGATTCTTGTCTCTGTTGTTATCTTTTTATTGTTGTACTTTGTTATGGGATTTGAGGGCTTTAATATCTTATAATTTATTGCCTCCTCCTGTATAGAAAGTATATGCATGTGAAGTTTGGTGTTGTTACTGTTGTTATTTGCTTTTTTCTTCATAACATAGTACATAATCATCTGAGAATGTTAAATTCTCTTGCAGTTCATGGTTTGTGATTATAATTCTAATGCTATGGCAACTCAATTGGGATAAGTATTTTTTTTCTCATTGGCCTTAGAGCGGTGTTATCTGATGGAAATTTCTCTCCTGATTTCATGTATTCTATTAGCTTTGTTTTTATTCTACACCTGTGCCATGTCCTTGTCTGGTTAAATATCGCAGTTACACTTTGCTAGAGGTTGTTAATTAATTGCAACTGTTTTCCTGAATGACTGCATGCTTTCTAACATGTCCTGTATGGTATGGTAGTTATTTCTTTCAGTTCCATTTGGTTTTGCTATTTTGTGAATTCCCCCTACTTGTGGCATCAGTTTTTAATTATGCTGTGGTAGTGCATGAATTTCTGATCTCTTTTGGCTAGGCAAAATTTTTTTGGTTGCTTGTTGTTCAGTCAATTTGACTGATACTCCAGACCGTCGCTCTTAACATGTCTTTTAGCTTGAAGATATGTTCAACCTTGAAATTAGCTTAAGTATTTTTGCATTTCCGTTATTGGCTTGGATATGTTATTTTGAGCATCTCAAATTCTGTATCTTGTGTTTTCCATATAATGTTGCAGCACTTACAATAAGGCAGCAAAATAAGTGAAAACAGAGTCGCTTCCTCACTCCTTTTGTTTTAAATATCAGATGTAGTTGACTATAAGCGGTAAAATTTAGTCAACATATGTACTTTTGAAGTACCTTAATTCAGAAAATATTTGGTCTTGGAGTGTGGCCGCAGCAAGTGATCTTTTCCTTTTTAGTGGAGTCATCTTTGGTCCAGTTAAATAGTTATTGGTGAATTACGGATTATTTCTTGGTTGCTGTCACATGCAATACACTTGGAAGCCAAAGCTCCCTGCACTTCTTTGCTTTGATTGTATTCCCTTTAGCTTACACGTTTCTTTGGAAACAAAGAAACTGTTGGTTGCTTTTGACCG
This sequence comes from Elaeis guineensis, assembly GCF_000442705.2. Taxonomy (NCBI): domain Eukaryota; kingdom Viridiplantae; phylum Streptophyta; class Magnoliopsida; order Arecales; family Arecaceae; genus Elaeis; species Elaeis guineensis. The sequence continues at coordinate 76,576,054 of NC_025999.2, forward strand.
AGTTTTGATCTGGCTCCAGTCCCGGCCAAGATTTCTCCTGGTTGTTTCAAATTTTGCTTCAAATGTTTTTGCTTATTGACAATCATGATTCATGGTTGCTCAGATACATGATAATTATGCTCCAACTATGGTAGTGCATGTGATTCATAAACTTGAATTGTACTACCTCTGCTGCTTTCAAGAATGCAGGGATATTCATTATACCATCATTCTAGCAAACGAAGAAAAGGCAGCTGTTTACAAAGTTGCATTCCTCATATGATAGCATGCTTTCCCAGAGTCTAGAAGATGCTTAGGATGGAGAGGCTGGAGAGGCACTATTATATCCCTTTTCATTATTTTCTTTATGCTTTTGATGCTTTTTCATCTACAAATTCAAATTTTGTTATGCAAGGTTGATCGATGCTCTAGAGATGATGAAGCAGGGAGTTAGGCGCCTTCTCGTGCGCAAAAGTGTTGCATGGAAAGGTATCAGCAAGCGCTTTTCCATTCTGTATAATGGCAAATGGCTCAAGAACATTGAAACCTCCTCTCCAGGTGCTGCTAGTAGCGGCCCACCATTCTCATCTTCTCTTCCTGATGACAAGTACTGCCTCCTCTCCCGAGAAGATGTGGTCCGCTTTCTAATTGGCTGCCTGGGTGCTCTTGCCCCATCCCACTATCTTCTATCTCTTCTCTTGGAGCCATTACTCCACACTATGCTCATATTGAAGCCTCCTCTCCTGCCATTGAAGCAATTCGTAAGGTCCCTCAGGATCCTTGTGCCATTGCAGTTGTTGAGACAAAGTCGGACGGTACTCACAAGATAGTTGGAGATATCTCTGCATATAAACTGTGGAAATGTGATTACTTAGCAGCTGCATGGGCTATGGCAAACTTGTCAGCTGGACAATTTGTGATCGGTGCAGATGATAATTCAACGACTCCGATCTCTCTTCCAGATTTTATTATCAATTCGCCGGTGGAAGATATTGGGGCCTCTTCCAGGCCTAGAAAGTTCAGCAGCAGGAGTATTGGATTCTTCAGCAACCAAACAAGCCAGATGGCGGTAGGGAGGCTGAGGAGCATGTACAGGGGAAGGAGTGCGCCATTGACCTGCAAGCACACGAGTTCGCTGGCAGCAGTGATGGCCCAGATGCTGTCCCACAGGGCTACCCATGTTTGGGTAACTGATGCTGAATCAGAGGACATCTTGGTTGGCGTGGTTTCATTCTCTGACATTCTCCATGCGGTTACGAAGAACCCAGCAAGTGCAGTTCCTCCAGCCACTTGATTTTGTGGGTACTGTGTTGGTTGCTAATAATTCTTTGTTCAAATCGTATTCCCCATGCATTGGCCTAGAGGAAGTTTCCTTGAGGACTCTTTTGATTGGGCTGGACCCTATATTTGAAAACTATTTAATTTATATTTTTCAATTATGGCCTGTCGTATCATATGATATGAGGTGTATCGTCTCTATCGTATAAACATATGGTATACTACCTCATATTGAATGATAAATTGATTATGATAAATTGTAATCAGATGATACCGATATATATCAAAAAAATTATTTTTAATAATTTTTTTAAGATAATATTTTTAACTTATTTTTTTCAGTCTTTTTGGAATTATTACAGGCACCTTCTGTCTTTCCATCCAGGATCTCCTGTTCAAGGAAAAAAATTATCAGTAATAATAAATATAATTGTGGCTGCCAGGCATATTGTTTGATGGTATCTTATATTTAATTTTATCTATAGTTTTCTACGAGTGATTACTTACAGAAGTAGTTTTTCCGCATCCATATCGCTCGTCAGTCTCAAGAAATATCACAACAGCTTCACAAATCTAACAAAACACTTTTGATCGCCGATGCATGACAAAATTATACTGTAGACAAGCAGTATAGACAAGCTTGAAGCGTTGTTTAACGGATAGTCTTGACTGGATGCATATGAAAATCAACGAACTAGAATTAAATTTAATTAGATACAAACTGGACGTTAGTGTATCCATATCTATGTCTATGTTTGCATAATAAATATAAATATAGAAACGGTATTGATGGATACTAAAATTTATATGATGGATAAAATTTTATTTCAGGTTATAATTTTGAGGCTTCTTCTTTTAAGAAATTCAGTTTGGTCTTGCCTGACTTTTACTTATAAAAAAGGTTTTCAGTGTAAGCATTTCATATGCTTTCTAATTTATTGTTTAGAACAAAAAAATATTAATGCAAAAATCAATAAATATATAATTGGATCCACTTAGTCATCTAACTTTTCTGGTGGATCTTAATAATTATGCTTTATTGCATCCTCTAGATAAAAAATTGATTATTTGGATTCCATCTATTATATCAATATGTGATGGAATGGATATTAATTGAATGCTAAAATTTAAATCTATATTTACCTTAAATGACTAAAAATGAATCAGATCTTATGGAAAAAACCTTGTTTTATTTTATAACGTTGGAGCTTTTTCTTTTAATAAAAACAATTCTGCATTGCCTTCACTGGAGGTATTTGTTATACCTTATCCTTTTTTTTTTTTTTTTTTGGAACAAACAAATGATTGTACAGAAAAAAATAGGCATATAATTGCATGCAATTAATTATCTAACTTTTCTAGTGGACCTTAGTAATTATGCTATATTGCGTACTCTAGATTAAGATTTGATTATTAGGGATTCTAATCATTAGATGATCATGGAATTATACTAATACTGTTTGGATGCTAAAATTTATATCTATATTTATCTTAAATAGTTGGAAATGCATAAGATATTATGAATAAAATATTATTTCATTTTATGATTTTGAAGCTTCTGCTTTTAATAAATACATTTCCATCTTGCCTTACTTTTACCCATATGAAAGTTTTATATGCCTCGTGATTTATTTTTTAGAACAAACAAAAATGATCATATAGAAAAAAAATAAATATATAATTGGATCCACTTAATCATCTGACTTTTCTAATGGATCTGAATGATTATGCTATATTGCATACTCTAGATTGAAAATTGATTACTACATACTCTATGCACTAGATCGTTTATCTTAAATGATCAAAAGAAAAGGATATTATAGATAAAATATTATTTGATTTTATTATTCTTAAGCTTCTTCTTTTAATAAATAGAGTTTGGGCTTGCCTAACTTTCATTCTTGTTGGGAGTGAAAAAAGAAAGAAAAAATTGAAAAAAATTACTAGCATTGATGAGAAAAAAATTAATAAATTCAACAAAAATTATATCTTTCATTGTATGTCATCCGATTTGGGTTTATTGTATAGAAAAATAAGAGTTAAATAATTTGTAGCGTAACCACCATTAGCAGGACTTGGTAAAAATAATAGCTAAAATATACATTCATATAAAATGATATAAGTGGCAAAGAAAAATTAATGAACAAATTAAGTAACATAAAATTATTCCCCATAAAATTTTGACAACTTCTATTTTCACAATTATAATCAAAGAAAAAAAATCAAATATTTATTAAAAAAACCTGCAAAACAACTATTCAAAGATAAATTTTAAACAAGTTTATGAAATATTTATAAGGTAAACATCAATACTTAGAGCTATGATGTTAGATTAAAAAAAAAAAAACTGTTGAAAAGTCTAGAATTTGCTGTAATTTTAATTTATTCTTAAACCTACCTATCATTATATGCATTATATCTCCTTAAAATGAGAAGCTTGGCTTGGCTCGGCTCAATGGTAGAAAAGAAAATTCTTTTCTATTCAAGATATAAAACTAAATATATAGGTTGTTTAGAGGGGGAAATGATGGATCAAATTTAATAGTTCTTATCAATTGCATCCAATGACTCATTTGGTTCGTGAGAAAATTTTTTCTTCTCAAGAAGCAACTTTCTAAAAGGTAACTTCTCCAAATAGTTACTTTCTACGAATATAGTTTTGATATATTTGATTAACTGTAGGAAAGTAGTTTATTATAGAGTGACTTATATTTGGTTAAGCATCCACTTTCTTAGAAAAACTATGTAAAATTTTTATTATATCTTTAATAGATATAAGACTATATTTTTTACTTCCAAACTTTATATAAATAATATTATTATAATTATATAAATATAAATATAATATTAATATATTATAATATAATATTAGATCAAAATAGTTTATTATATTAATATAATACCAATATTTATATTAATATAATATTAATATTTTAATATAATAAATTTATCTGTAATGATATAAATATAATATTAAATATAACATATTATTAATATAAATAATAATATATTCATATAAATACTATATTAATATTTATAAAAATATTATATTAGTATAAATATTAAAATAATATTAATATATTATAAGTATTATAATACTTATATTAATATAATACTTATATTAATATAAATATTATGATAATATTAATATAATATTATATTAATATTTATAAGGATAATATTTAAATGATATTTTCAAGAATTTATATGCTCCACAATCATATATTTACAAAATCATCATCTTCATTATTTTTGATTTACAATCTTAAAAAAGATATTTCTGGAAAGAAAAAAGGACCATCATCCTATCCCATGAGAAGTCCCAAAATTCACCTCTTCTATGAATTTTTACTTCTCATGAAACGTGAGAAGTATCTTTCCATGAAAAATTTTTTTTTATTCTCTCTCCTCTTAAAATTCTAGCTAAACAAAAGGACTTCTCTTCACTTTTCAGAAATTGTCACTTCTCCCTCTACCTCCCGCTAACCAAACAAGTCCCAAATGTTACAGCTTAGACAACCAAATACTAATTTGTTAAATAAAATCAAATGCTAATTTGTTAAATAAGCTCTTAAAAAAATAAAAAATATATCACAAAATTAAAATTCCATGTCTGTTATGAGAAAGAGGGGATACTATTTTTTTTTAAAATATTTAATTCCAAAAATACCTTCAATCGAAAACTATTTTTGGATCTATCATGCTATGCGCCTCGTCGGTTGAAATTGTAGGTTGAAGCCACAATTTTGACCAACTGAGGTGGCTCTCTAAAATCGTAGGTTCCGCCCATGATTTTAATGAAATCGCATGTTGAAACCTACAATTTCATCACAATTTTCCTCCCACCATGGTACTGTTTGCTTCCTTATTCTTCGACTGTCATACTCATCTTCTCCGACCTTTTCCTCTCGGTTCCCACCCTCAGACCCCACTACTCCCTATCTTCAGAGCCCCTCCGCCTCCCAAGTGTCTGACCATCCCTCTTCCTCAATCTTTTTCTCTCGATTCTCACCCTCGGATAACCTCACTCCCTATCCTCAGGCCCCTACCTCCCGAGCATCTAACAACCATTCAAGCCCCATCCGATCGTCACTTGCCTGTCCATGTCCATTCGATCCCGATCTAGTCCCCATCCGGTCCCGACTCATCTCCCATCCAGTCCTAATCTGGCCCCATATAGTCCCAATCCTGCTCCTGTCTGATCCCAACCCAACCCCTATCCGATCTCGATTCGGCCCCCATCTGACCCTCCCCCCGCCCTCCCTGCTGCACACTTTTCTAACCAGCCTCTTCTTCTTCTTATAAGTATTATTTTCCCAAATTCACTTTAGTCTTTAACTGGGTAGTTTAAAATCTTGCATTGGGCTTGGAATTTATGTTAATAGATATCTAATGTTACTCGTAAAAGCAATAGTTGAAATATTTTCATCTAACTCCAAAACCTACACCGAAAATTATTTAATATGAAATTAATCCAATTAAGTGATAGAATAGTTCATTATGATCTTTTAATATGATGTGAAGAATTCTTTTTTCAACATCCTTTATTTGATTGAATGGTTGTCTTGTATGTAATGTTGTTATCAAAAGTACTATTTGATATACAAATTGCATATATAGAGAATGTATTGGCTTATTAGAGACAGTTATTGTAGACTTAAGGCATGTTGAAACCTGTCATTGGTGGGAGTCTTTTGTACATGCTGGCCTTTCATGTTTAAGTTGATAAAATTGGAACATATAATAGGGAATTGGAAGTCTAAGTTAGGTATCAAATTAGATTATGTCTGTCCTTTATTCTATGAGTTTTTGATATACCACACTGAGAAATTTGCAAATATTATGTATATCAAAACTATGCATGACACTTTTTACAAAAGCATGCAAGCCTACATAGCTGCAAGGCTTGCCTTTCTCCAAACATAAAGATCTTAATTCAACTCAAGCATGATAAAAGCAAATTCTTAAACATCTTTATTGAGTAGAAAAATAAAGTCTCCATGATTAATAACAAACCAAATAAAAATCCAATAAAATTCAAAATAATATTTCTAAAATAAAACTATTTGAATATAGCTAAGCAATTAACCGTCTAAGTCCTATGCTCCTCACCGATCGGTCCTTAGTCCTGTAGGATCTTTTGGATCTAAAAAAAAATAAAAAAAAGAGTGAACTTTACAGGTTTAATAAGTTATCAATATCTCTGAGGGATCAAGTATAACTAAATTTTTTTTTCAAATATATAATAATAGATGCATAAATAAATATAGTTTGAATTTTCAAGACATGCCATATCTAACACTAAGCTTTAAAAATCTCTCTCAATCTTCACTAACTATGGCCATAATCAGCTCCGTGACAAGGCCTAGGAGAGATAAGCCTCTAAAAATAGAACATCCGATCCATTGACGTGTACTGATCAGCCCTACTGCTAGGTCTAGGAGGAAACTAGCTCTAATTTGCACGGCCATAATTTACCCCATGATTAGGCAAAAAGATTAGTCTAAAAATAAGAAATACACGATGCATCATTAGAACTCATCTTCCCCCCCCCCACACATGTCCCTCTTTTTTTTCATCAATTTCGGTGAAGTCAGCAAGAGGTGCTGGCTTTAGGGTGAATCAGGTCCAAAGGGATTGATTCTCACATTCTCTCCCCTTAAAAAATTTCATCCTCAAAATTGATGTACCTGAGTCAAGAAATAGTTGAGGGTATTTGGCTCACATCTTTTCCTTAAGTTTTCAAGTTGCTTCTCGTTCTTAATGATTGCTCCATTGGACTTTGACATAAGGAATGGTGCATCACCTCAAAACTTGATCTTTTCTATCAACAACTCATATTGGCCACTCCTTATATGATAAGTCTTTTTTGAGCTGAAATGGTCCAAACTCTATCATATGGCTAGGATCAGGTATATATTTTTTCAACCTGAAAATATGAAAAATATTGTGTACTCCAACAAGAGGGGGTGGCAAAGCAAGACGGTAGGCTACCACTCTAACTTTTTTTAATATTTCAAAGGGACCCACATATCTAGGACTTAGTTTTCTGTGAACTCCAAATCTCATCATGCCATTTAGTATGGGATACCTTAAGGAACACGTGATCTTCCACTTGAAATTTTAGTTCTGTCCTTCTATTATCAGCATAACTCTTCTATCAGCTCTAAGATGAGTGAATTCACTTCCTGATAAGCTAGATCTTATCCACTATTTGTTGATTAATATCAGGTCCCAATAGTTTTCTCTTGTCGACATCATTCCAACATACAAAGGTTCTACATATTCTTCCATACAGAGCTTCAAAGGGAGCCATCTGGATACTAACCTGATAGCTGTCGTTATATGCAAACTCCACTAGTGGTAAATGTTCATCCCAAGACCCCTTTAAGTCTATCACGCTGTCCTCAATATATCTTCTAAAGTTGAAATTATTCTCTCTGATTGACCATCTGTCTGAGAGTGGAAAGTTATATTGAACTTGAACTTAGTCTTCATGGCTTGATATAAACTTTTTCAAAATTGAGAAATAAATCTTATGTCCTGATCAGACACAATAGATGTTAGAGTACCATGAAGTCTCATAATTTTATTAATGCACAACTTCGCTAGCCTTTTTAAAGAAAATCTGACTTTAATGGGAAAGAAATGCGCTAATTTGGTCAATTGGTCCACAATTACCCAAATAGCATCATATCCTCTAAGAGTTCCCAGTAGCCTTGTAACAAAATCCATTGTTATGTATTTTCACTTCCAAATTGAAATTGTAAGAGATTGCAATGGTCCTGCAGGCTTCTAATGCTCAGCTTTCATTTGCTGACAAATCAAATATTGAGCCATATACTAAGCTATTTCTCCTTTCATATCACTCCACCAAAAATTTTTTCTGAGATCTTTGTATATTTTTGTACCTTCAGGATATACTATGTAAGCATAGTTGTGAGCTTCCATCATGATTTTTCTTTTCAGCTCTGTATTATTTGGAACACATAATCTATCACCAAATCTCAAAGATATTGGGAATAGTGTCCCAAAGCCAATCGTCAGCCTATTGACGGTTGTGCTCCTTTTGTATTAGTACATGAATTATAAATAAATAAAAATTATTTTGGTATTTTTTCATCACAAATATTTCATCTTCTAATGAACTCCTGTGTTGTGGTGAAGTCCTTAGGACTATTTAGACTCGACAAAAGAGGATTTGTCGCTTAGTCCTTAAACCTGTTCACGACCAAATGATACGTTGTTACCAAGGACGACAACGTTTATCGAGCATAGGTCGTTGTGTGCCATATGGGTTGGTTGTCCTCATAACTAAAGAGTGTGGAGACACTGGTATGGCATAAAGGTGAGATGTAATGGTACATCTGCACTGAACGTAACCGACTCCGGAGCTATTTCTGCTGTCAAGATTTGCTCCGATGGGATATGGGTATAAATGTCCCTCCGACCTGAGACCGCCACAGAGACTTGCAAGCAACTCACTGTACTTAGGCACTGGACTACCTGAATTTCTAATTCAGTGACGGAAGGCTGCTGGGTGTAGTCAAGTACTTGACTTATCGGTGCATGTGTCAAGATGGGATTGACCACTCCAGTTTAGAAGCTATGTACAGTCGTGTTTCAATTTAGCAAAATCTTGGCCAGGATAGTCCTAGTGAGGAGTCACAGGACTAATTGAGTTGAGCACGATTCGGATGATCTCATCAGGGTTGACAATTTAACCCTGAGTCGTCCTAAACACAGGGGTCAAAAGGGATGAATTATACGGTAACCATATTCATGTAGGTTCTGAATGTTGAAATTGCGACTATTCGATCTATCTGATCGTCGGGTACCATTGCTAGATGGTCACTTCGATTAGTACAGGAATTGGTTCCTGTGCTACCGGCTTAGGTTCGAACCTGTGGGGTCACACACATTAGAGGTTCCTTTCTGATCTGATGACTGATTATGAGTCTTATATATTTGGGACTCTATGATTGAGAATTAGGATTCTTTGATCATGAGTTCCACATATTTTGGGTACTGGGGTCAAAATTTTGAATTTCAAATTTTGAATTTGAAATTTGAACTCTTCGATCAAGGTTTCATATTGATGGACTTTGATACCCGATTGCCCATCGGATTTGGACTCAATAATTATGAGAGATTTTATTAGTGATTTGATCACTAATTAACTCAATTTGATTGAGTAATTATTTTTGGATCAAGTCTAATTGAATTGGATTCAGTTGGGTTTGACCCGATTAGGTTAAGAGTTGACCTAATTGTCGAGATGGTTTGGTCCCTGATTTGATCAGAGGTTGGGCTTAGTCAATTTTTGATTTGATTAAGATTTTATTGAGCCTAATTAAGCCTAATTAAGTTGGGTTTAATTTAGTCTAATTGTGCTTAACCTATTTTGATTAGGTTGGTTCAATTAAGATCAAACCACCATTTGAATTTGAATCCCTGCACCACCTTAAATCTCTGCGCCCATTTGAATTCACAAGAAGAAACTTCTCGTGAATTTTTTCTCACGCAAAGCTCTCTCATGCCCACTTTTGTGCACCATATGGATGGATAAAGCTGATTAGTTAACCATTCAAATTCAAAGCGTGTTTGAATTTGAATGGATAACTTATCTCTTTTGCCTTCAAGCTTATCCATCTTGTGCGCCACATAATTCACACGAGAAAGAGTTTCTCATGAAACTTTTTCATGCACAAAGAGTCCACGCCCTTCTCTTCTCACATCACAAGTGGATAGGGATGAGTTGGTTTTCATTTGAATTCAAATTTGATTTGAATTCAAATGTGTAACCACTTGTCTTTATCCTCTCACGCGGATAAGACATGTTTTGAACTATTTTAAAAGAGATAGGGAGCTGGGGCGTGCGTAGAAAAATTTTGAGAAAGAAAGTGGGGCGTGAGGAAGCCTTGTGCGTAAGGTGAAGGTCCAAAACCTTCTGAGAGAAAAAGAAAGAAAAGAAAGAAAATTAGGCGCAGGGTTTTTGGTGTGTACCCTAGGGTTTCTACCTAGGGTTCGGGAAGTGAGATTGGTGTGCCACGAGTGTCGTGAGTCCACCAAATTTCAGGGAGAGATCCATCAGCCTCTCAACCAATCGTGTAGATGATCCAGAGTATCTGAAGAGTCAGCACACATCGATCGAAGGAGTTCGATCAACATCAGCCATCAAAAGGGTGAAATCACGAACTAGCATTCGTGAGGAGCCGATCAGACGGGAGCTTCGTGTGGACGATCCGCAGAGGTCAGACACTAGTGTGGCTGTGATGTGACGATCAGAGCCCTCCGACGATGATCAGATTGCGGTGATCGACTACCCGCAAAAGGTGATGTGTTCTGAACACAGTACAGTAAAAAGTTTACTGTTTCAAATTTGAATTTTAAATTTAAATATATGCTGTTGTATCATATTTAGATCCTAGTATAGGGTTAATTAGTATTAATTAATGAGATTAATTAATAATTTTACTATAAAATAATAATTTTGAAAAAATTTTAAAATTACTATTTTGCCCCTGCACTGAATTTTCGCTGCAAAAAGATCCATCATCATAAATTTTAAACTCAAATGCCATATTAGATTGTACTTTATCTCTGATCTTTTGCATTTTCAAATCATCCATCTGAGATGCTTTGATTCTATCAATTAAGGTAGGTTGCACACTAAGAGCTGTGAGTAGGGTTTCAGAATCGTGCAATCGTACCTCAATATCTAATCTTTTTAGATCCTGAAGGATATGTACTTGTGAAATGATTAAGACTGCTATACTACTCATAGACTTTCTACTTAAAGCATCTACCACTATATTTACTTTTCTAAGATTATAATTAATGGTCAAATCATAGTCCTTGATCAACTCTAACCACCTTCTCTGTCGTAGATTCAACTCCTTTTGTTTAAAGATATATTTGAGGCTCTTATGATAAGTAAAAATTTCACATTGTATTCCATATAAATAGTGCCTCCAAATCTTCAAGATAAAAACTACTACTGCTAACTCCAAATCATAAGTTGGATAGTTTTGCTCATATGGTTTAAGTTGTCTTGTTGTATAAGCTAGTACCTTTCTATTTTGAATAAGAATACATCTAACCCCTTTTTGGAGGCATCACTATAGATAGTAATATCTTCACTCCCAGATGGTAGGATAAGGATAGAAGCTAATACCAAATAGCTCTTTAATTTTTAGAAGCTCTTATTACATTCCTCTGTCCCTTCAAATTTGGTTTCTTTATGAGTCAGTTAGATCAGAGATACTGCTATGCAAGAGAATCCCTTCACAAATCTTCTATAATATCTAGTTAATCCTAAGAAACTATGGACTTCTGTTATGCTAGTAGGTCGGTTCCAAGTCACAATTGCCTCTACCTTCATTGGATCCACAAATATGCCTTCTTTGGAGATTATGTGCCCGAGGAAGGAGATATTCTCCAGTCAAAACTGACACTTTTTCAATTTTACATATAATTTTTGCACCCTTAGTGTTTGTAACACTATCCTCAAATGCCTTTCATGATCCTCCTGACTCTTGAAATATATCAAAATATCATCTATAAATACTACTACACACTGATCCAAATAAGATTTGAATACTCTGTTTATCAAGTCCATGAAGGCTGTGGAAGTATTTGTTAATCCAAATGGTATAACCAAAATTCATAGTGTCTGTATCTAGTCCGAAAAGCTATTTTGGGATATATCATCAGTCTTGATTTTTAACTGGTGATATCCAGATTGAAGATTAATTTTTGAAAATATTCGGACACCCTGAAGTTATTCAAAAAGGTCATCTATCCTTAGCAGAGGATATTTATTCTGAATTATCAACTCATTCAGCTCCCTATAGTCAATGCATAACCTCATACTTCCATCCTTTTTCTTAACAAAAAAGTACCAGAGCACCCCATGGAGAAATGCTGGGCTTGATAAAGTCCTTATTAAGAAGTTTTTGGAGTTGTTCCTTAAGTTCTTTCAATTCAACTGGAGCCATTTGATAGGGGGCTTTAAAGATAAATCTGGCACTAGATGCCAAATCAATTGAAAACTCTATCTCCCTATCAAGAGGCAATCCTAGAAGATCCTTCGAAAATACATCAGAAAACTCTCTTGCTATAAAAATATTTTTGATCTTTATCTCCTCCTGCTGTATAGCTACAACACTGGCTAAATATCCTGCATAATCCTTCCTTAACATTCTACAAACTTGTATGGATGATATAATTTTGACAAAGATATTCATTCCTTTGCTAGAAAAACTAAACGATGCTTGTCCTGGAATCGGGATGATCACTCTCTTCCTAAAGCAGTCCATCATAGTATGGTACAAGATAAGCCAATCCATTCCTAAGATGACATCAAAATCCCTTATCTCCAGAATCATCAAATCAAATGTAAGATCATGATCTTCAATGCTCAAAATACAAGTGGGGCAAATTATGTCACCCATGACGACACTCCCATTCAGAGTAGAGACATACATCTCATCTTTCAAAAGCACAAGCTTACAGCTAGTCTTTTTAACAAATCTAGATGAAATAAAAGAATGGATAGCCTCGGGATCAAATAAGATGCAAACATGTGTAGATGCTATTTTGAGAATGCCTATTATGAATTGAAATTCTACAAGTACTATCAAACATAAACTTTCATTATGTAATCTTTTAAATTAAACTAGGTTGGAAGGAGTTTGGGATACCTGCCACTACGGTATTTGATATCTCTGCATCCTGCTAAGTCATAGCATAGAGATGGACCTAAATCTTTTGCCTTGTGTTGCTCCTAGATTGATTTTGATGATTACAAAGCAGATTGAAGGGATACCAATACTTTTATTTAAAAAAATCTTTGTGCTCTTCAGGGGCAAAATCGTAATTTTATCAAAACCCTGATTTAATAGTATCATTTGGTAGAGCAAAAGATTTGTGATCTATTGGTGAAAATTAAATTATTTTTTGACTTGTATTTTTGAAGTTATGCATGTTTGAAATCCATGAGTCGACTCATGAGTTAGCTCATGGCACAATGAGCAGCTTGGCACGCTGAATTTTAGCTTGGCACGCTGGATTTTTGGCTTGGCACGGCCTGTGAGTCGACTCATGAGTCGACCCACAAGGCATGAGTCGACTCATGAGTCGACTTCTGCAGTTTTAGGCCAAAATTTTCAGAAACCCATTTTCTGGTTGTTGCAACAGAGGTCGACTCATGAGTCGACCCCTGAGGCATGAGTCGACTCATGAGTCGACCCCTGCGACGGGATTTTCCGCAACGGCTAGTTTTTAACCCGTTTTAGGTGCTTTTAATGCTCATTTAATGTGCTCTAACGGCTCTTTTTCTGCCTAGAATATTTTTCTCTATTTCTTAAAGCTATAAAAGGTTTCAAAAGGTGGAAAACAAGCAAGAGATTGAAAGGATAAGCAAGACATTAAGAAGAGAAAGAAAGAGATTTGAAGAGCATTCAAGAGCATTCAAAAGAGAGGGTTTCTCAAGCCTACTTTTCAGCCCTAATCAAGAGCTCATTTAAAGCCTTCAAGAAGCCAACAATCAAAGCTCACCAACTCCTCAAGCTCTCAATCAATTCCCATCCAACTTTGAGGAAATCCAAAAAGGGGCTTCTTCACTTGAGTAAAGTGTATTTAAAGTTATATTCGCTCATTAAAGGAGCTTTTCTTGTACTTATTTGTGCTATAAACTGTTTTACTCTTTGTGAGTGATTGTTTTTGTTTTGGAGGGGTTCCAAAATAAGGAAGGTTGATCCGAACCTAGAATCGGAGTGTATTGGGTTGGCTTGTACCCGAAAATAAGTGGACTAGCTTGGGACAGCTAGTGTCGGAGTTTTCGACGTTTGTATTCGGGTTGAATACAAGTTTAGTGGATTGAAATTCCAAGTAGGAGCTTGGGGAGTGGATGTAGGTGCAAGGTTGGCACCGAACCACTATAAATCTTGTGTTTGTGGTGTGCATAATTGTTTCTCTTTAACTCTTCATTATTTCTTGCATTCTTGCTTTAGGCAATTAATCTTGAACTAAGGTTATTCTCCTCATTCATTTAGCTATCGACAAACATCTTTCATAAGTCATTAGTTAAGTTTAAAATTTTTATAAACCCAATTCACCCCCCTCTTGGGTTGCATAGCTGGGCAACAAGTGGTATCAGAGCCCGGTGCTCTAGCCCTTCTTTGATCTAAACAATCAAAGAGCCAAAGATCTATGGCAACCCATGTCGGTACTTCTCTAGCCGAGGGGCAATCCACCAACCGACCTCCACTTTTCAATGGGTCTAATTACACCTATTGGAAAGCTCGGATGAAAATATTCATTCAAGCACTCGACTATGATATGTGGAGTATCATAGTGAACGGTCCTCACACACCCACTAAAATTATAGATGGTGAGGAGTCAACCAAACCGAGAAAGAATGGGATGAGGTTGATAAGAAATTGGCACAATTAAATGCTAAAGCAATGAATGTACTTTATTGTGCTCTTGATGCTAACGAATTTAATCGCATTTCTACTTGTTCATCTGCTAAAAAATATGGGATAGGTTAGAAGTAACCCATGAGGGAACAAATCAAGTAAAAGAGTCTAAAATAAACATGCTTGTGCATAAATATGAATTGTTTAAAATGGAGCATGATGAGTCCATAACTGCAATGTTTACTCGCTTTACTGATATAATTAATGGTTTGAAGAGTCTTGGCAAGTCCTATACTAACAGTGAGCTTGTAAGAAAGATTCTCAGGTCATTGCCAAGAACTTGGGAAGCCAAGGTGACTGCCATCCAAGAAGCGAAGGACTTGAACACTCTACCTCTAGAAGAGCTTCTTGGATCCTTGATGACTCATGAGCTAAGCATGAAGCAACATCAAGAGGAAGAAATCAAAAAGAAAAGAACCATTGCCCTCAAATCCACAGCTCATCCTGATGAGGAAACTGATGACACTGAAGATGAAGAACAGGATGAAGAGATGGCACTCATCACCCGGAGATTCAAGAAATTTCTAAGAAAAAGAAACAGGGATGAGAAAGAGGCCATTCACAAAAGGGGAACAAAGCAAAGAGAAAGAGAAAGATCAACCCCTTATCTGCTACGAGTGCAAGAAGCCAGGACATTTCAAATCCGAATGTCCACAACTGAAGAAAGGTCCCAAAAAGTTCAAGAAAAAGGCAATGATGGCCACATGGAGTGCGAGTGATGACTCAAGCTCCGATGAGGAAACCTCAACCGAACAAGCCAACCTGTGCCTTATGGCACACGAAAATGAGGTAATTTCTGAAACCCCTAGTGATTTTACATTTGAAGAATTGCATGAAGCATTCTATGATTTAGTTGATGAATTAAAGAAACTAGGGATGAAAAACAAAGAGCTGAAATTGAAAAATCAATCCTTAGTAAAACAAGCTGAAAACTTTTCAATTGAAAAATCCACCTTGCTTCAAGAAAATCAAAGCTTAAAGAATGAAATTGACAAGCTGAAACCTATAGTAGATAAGTTCACCTTAAGTTCAAACAAACTGAATATGATTCTTGATAATCAAAAAGCCGTATATGATAAGGCTGGACTTGGTTATAACCCCTTGAAGAAACAAAAATTTTTGAAAAATATTTATGTAAACTCTTTAAGTAACAAGTCTACCAATATTACTTGTTTCAAATGTGGTAGAGTAGGACATAAGTCATACACTTGCCTCTTTAACAAATCTGCAAACACAACTATAAAGAAAATATGGGTTCCAAAAGGAACCATTTTGACTAACCAAAAAGGACCCAAGAAAGCTTGGGTACCTAAAACAAAAACTTGACTTTTGTTTGCAGGTGTGTCTAGCATCCCAAGGAGGAAACAGAAATGGTATCTTGACAGTGGATGCTCGAGACACATGACTGGTGATGAATCACAATTCATCACGCTTGATGCTAAGGATGGAGGGATGGTCACCTTTGGAGATAATGGCAAAGGAAAGATCATCGGGATAGGTAACATTGGTATCACTCCCTCCAAATACATTGAAAATATTTTGTTAGTTAAAGGTTTAAAGCATAACTTACTTAGCATTAGTCAATTTTGTGATAAAGGGTATAAAGTTGTTTTTGAATCATCTGTTTGCATTGTGACTAGTCCTATTAACGATGGCATTAAATTTATTGGACATAGACATGGCAATGTTTATATGGTAGATTTAAATGATTTAGCCAAAATAGACATGCAATGCCTAGTATCCTTGAATGCTAAAGTTAATGAGACTAGTTGGCTTTGGCATCGTAGACTTGCACACATTAGCATGCATTCTCTTTCAAAATTAATTAAGAAAGAATTAGTTCTTGGCTTGCCTAAACTGAATTTTGAAAAAGATAGAATTTGTGATGCATGCCAACTAGGTAAACAAACTAGAGTTTCATTTAAATCCAAAAATATTGTTTCAACTTCTAGACCTTTAGAGCTTTTGCATATGGACTTATTTGGACCAACTAGAACAACTAGTCTAGGAGGAAAACGATATGGTTTTGTAATTATAGATGATTACTCTCGTTTTACTTGGGTTTTCTTTTTGGCACACAAAGATGAAACTTTTCATATTTTCACTAAATTTTACCGAAAAGTCACCAATGAAAAAGGATTTTCAATTCAAAATATTAGAAGTGATCATGGAACTGAATTTGAAAATCAAGACTTTGAAAATTTTTGTGATGAAAATGGAATTGGCCATAACTTCTCTGCTCCTAGGACACCCCAACAAAATGGGGTAGTTGAAAGGAAAAACAGAACCTTAGAAGAAATGGCCCGTACCATGCTTTGTGAAAGCAACCTTCCAAGATATTTTTGGGCGGAAGCAATTAACACAGCATGTTACATTTTAAATCGTGCTTTGATTAGACAAATTTTAAAGAAAACCCCCTATGAACTTTGGAAAGGAAGAAAACCAAATATTGCATATTTTCATATTTTTGGTTGCCGATGTTTTGTATTAAATAATGGTAAAGAAAGACTTGGTAAATTTGATGCAAAATCAGATGAAGCAATCTTTCTAGGTTACTCCTCCACTAGTAAAGCTTTTAGAGTTTTTAACAAAAGAACTTTAGTAGTTGAGGAGTCCATACATGTTGTTTTTGATGAATCTAACGATCTTCCTTCAAGAAGAATGAGGGTGTTGATGATGCAGATCCTCTAATAGAAGGTATGAAGGAGATCACTCTGAAAGATTCAGCAACTCCAGAGAACGAGGAACAAGAAGACAAACAAGATGAGAGAGGTGAAGAAATTCAAGAACAACCTCAAGGTACAAATGACCTACCCAAGGAATGGAGGTATGTTCACAACCACCCTAAGGAGTTAATTATTGGTGATCCTATGCATGGGGTAAAAACTCGTTCTTCACTTAGAGATGTATTTAATCATTGTGCTTTTGTATCTCAACTTGAACCAAAAACTATTGAAGAAGCTGAAAATGATCATAATTGGATTAATGCAATGCAAGAGGAACTTAATCAATTTGAAAGGAATAATGTTTGGACCTTAGTATCAAGACCTAAAAATTATTCAATAATTGGCACAAAATGGGTCTTTAGGAACAAATTAGATGAGCATGGTAATGTAATTAGAAATAAAGCAAGACTGGTTGCTAAAGGATATAATCAAGAAGAAGGAATTGATTTTGATGAAACCTTTGCACCTGTTGCTAGATTAGAAGCCATTAGACTTCTACTTGCATATGCTTGCTTTATGAAATTCAAATTATTTCAAATGGATGTTAAAAGTGTATTTTTAAATGGATATATTGCTGAAGAAGTATATGTAGAACAACCCCTGGATTTGAAAATCATGCTTTTCCTGATCATGTTTTTAAATTAAATAAAGCTTTATATGGATTAAAACAAGCACCTAGAGCTTGGTATGATAGGCTAAGCAAATTTTTACTAAATAATGGTTTTTCAAGAGGCAATGTAGATACAACCCTCTTTATTAAAAGAAATCAAAATGATATGTTAATTATACAAATTTATGTTGATGACATAATTTTTGGGTCTACTAATGAATCTCTTTGTCAAGACTTTGCTAAGCTCATGCAGGGGGAGTTCGAGATGAGCATGATGGGAGAACTTACCTTCTTCCTCGGACTCCAAATCAAACAAACAAAAGAGGGAATCTCCATCACCCAAAGCAAGTACACCAAGGAACTACTCAAAAGATTTGGAATGGAGAACTCCAAACCAATTGGCACACCCATGAGCCCCTCATGTAAGCTTGACAAGGATGATGAAGGTAAATGTGTAGACTTAAAATACTATAGAGGTATGATTGGCTCA
Source organism: Elaeis guineensis (assembly GCF_000442705.2). Taxonomy (NCBI): domain Eukaryota; kingdom Viridiplantae; phylum Streptophyta; class Magnoliopsida; order Arecales; family Arecaceae; genus Elaeis; species Elaeis guineensis. Next base: position 76,594,621 of record NC_025999.2, read on the forward strand.
TTATTATATTTAACTGCAAGTAGGCCTGATATCATGTTTAGTGTTTGCTTATGTGCTAGATATCAATCTAATCCTAAAGAATCTCATTTGAATGCTGTTAAAAGAATCCTTAGATACTTGAATGGTACTCAATCTCTAGGGTTATGGTACTCTAAGGACTCACAAATTGATTTATTAGGATATTCAGATGCTGATTTTGCTGGATGTAAATTAGATAGAAAAAGCACAAGTGAACTTGCCAATTTCTTGGAGTTAACCTAATCTCATGGTTTAGCAAGAAACAAAATTCGGTAGCACTGTCTACGGCTGAGGCCGAATACATTGCAGCGGAAGTTGTTGTGCTCAAATCTTGTGGATTAAGCAACAACTCGAAGACTTTGAAATCAAACTTAATGAAACACCAATAAGATGTGACAACACAAGTGCCATAAATCTATCTAAAAATCCAATTCAACACTCAAGATCTAAACATATTGAAATAAGACATCATTTTATAAGAGAACATGTTCAAAACAAAAATATAATTCTTGAATATGTTTGCACTGAAAATCAATTAGCTGATATCTTTACAAAGGCCCTTAGTGAGGATAGATTCTGTGAAATTAGGAGAAATCTAGGAATTCTTGATCCATATGCCTAAATATTTCTCAAATTCCAAAGATTTGATGTCAAAAAATTCTTTGAGGTCAATTTCATCATCTATCTTGGTCCCAAAAGCTCAAGTTTATCATTCTCAAAACTTGTCTTTGAGCAAAATTCCTTCTCCCAAAATTTTAAATTTTTCTGGAATTTATTCATATTTTTTCTGAATTTCTGAGTTTCATGAGTCGACCCCCTTGAGTCGACCCCGTGGCAAACTTGTAATTTCTGCAACTTTCCACGGGCTCCTTCTTTTTATTTGGGATCCTGTTCGTGAGCCGACTCATCTCTTCTCTTCCTCCCTCCAAGAAACGACATCTCCATTCCCATTCTCTCCAAAACCAAGGATCTAGCTCAAGGTTGTTCTCCCTTCTCCTCTCCACCATAAATCGCCACCTGGAAAGGGGATTTTCGTGCTTTTTCCCTTTGATTGAAACGGTTGGAGCGTGCCCTAGCCTCCACCGTTCTTCTCAAATCCGCCTCTTCTCCCCACCAAAATCCCTCTCCATTCTTTTGTAATCCTTCTTCCACTCATCCACTTATCCTCCAAGTCTTCTGCCTGCTACTGTGGTGAGAATGGCTCCGAAGATGAAGCTCCCACAAGAAGAAAGTCGGTCCGTGAGCTAGAAGAAAATGTCCGGAGAAAAAGGCAAGCTGCTCAGTCCTCCACTGCTCCACTCCGGCTTCTGTGTCACTCAAGGTCCTTCTCAATCATCCCTAAGCCCCAGTAAGAACCCTCTATCTGATAGGAAAGTTGAAACCGGTAAAAATATGGATTTTCGGTTCTTTGAAAAAGAGGATTTTACATTTGGAACAAAAATTAAGAACCAGGGATGGGAGTTTCTACTGCTCCCTTAAGGAAGTCACTTTTGTAGACCTAGTCAGAGAATTCTATCAGAATCTACATTATGGGAATGGGTCAGTGACTTCAACAGTCAAGGGTGTTGATATTTGTTTGGATCCTAGTATTTTGGGAGAAATACTACATTTGCCCAGTGAGGGTTACTCTTATATGGAACTCCCATAAAGGAAGAGGGGATCAGTGTTATTCTAGGGGGAACCTACACAGGGAGTTTGAATAAATTGGAAGCAAAGATTTTGTCTATTGAGATGAGGATCCTACATCAGTTGGTGACGAAGCTCTTCTTCCCTAGGAGTGGTAGGCATGATCTACTTTCCAGCAGAGACATTTGTATTATGTTTCATGTTATCACTCAAACCCCCCTGAACCTCCCTGCACTAATGATAGAGGCCATGAGAGAGACATTGAACAGATCTAAGGCACATTTGCCTTTTGGTATGGCCCTTACTCGAGTTTTTAGGAGGTTTGGAGTTAGCTTTGAGGGGGAGGCATCTACTAAGCTCTCTCATGTAGACACCTTCAACCAACACACCCTGCACCGTATGGGTTTTACAAAGACTGATGGTGGTTGGATCAAGGGTTCTGAGGAGAGAGCTGAGGACAGAGTAGAAGACAGAGCTGAAGAAGAAGGTCCATCATCTCCTATCCATGACTTCAGGGCAGCATCACCAGATATCCAGTTCATTCCAGACCAGAGGCTGCCCTTCAGAGTTCACCAGGAGGCCCACACCAGTACATCAGCCAGAGAGCAGGCACCTACATCAGAGTTCAGATGGCTGATGATCAGATCGAGCAGATATCACAGCGTGTGGCTTCTTACTATCTAGACAGTGGAGCACTACTACATTTACACCAGGGGCCACTTCATCTGATCAGACCATGACTCCCCATATCTCCACTGTGTTTCAGTTGATCACAGATCAGTCTATCCGGATTCAGCAGCTTGAGGACACCGTTTGGAGACTGACTGAGAGAGTTCTTGACTTGCAGGGGCAAGTCCTAGCTTTGGCCCATCCTCAGCCACAGGAGTCCACTATTGAGGTCACAGACCTTACTGCAGAGGCTGGCAGGCTCAGAGGTGCACTGGAGGGTGGATATGAGTTACTGAGGAGAGAGATCCGAGGCTCGAGTGAGCATGCATCCATTCAGTTCACTGCTCTACTTCAGTCTGTTTTCAGAGCACTGAACGTACTTGATTCCATCAGACTCACTCTTTCTGTCCAGTCCTTGGCCTCACAGCGTTCTCAGCCTCCTAGTTCATCTCGCTCACCTGCTCGTGCCAGAGGCAGACGGGGTAGAGGACGTTCTTCTGGTCGAGATCCATCAGCTCCTCATCCTATCTCTGATGACTCCGATCCTTCTAGTCATGATCTTTACTAGATCCTAGGTGTTAGTGTCTTGTTCTTTCTAGGATCTGTATTTTGGGGCCATGTAATGACATTAGCTAGTTGACTTTTATGTTATGGAATTTGTATTGAAAAATTATGGTTTTAATCATCTTTTGCTTATATATCTACTCTTTGTAATGATGTCAATCATCTTTTGGTTATATATCTTCTCTTTGTTGATGATTGCTGTTAATAATTGCTGTATTGAGGGGGAGCAAACATCAATGATTAGCACTAAAAGTATTAAAGAGAAAACGTATTCAAAAAAGAGGGGGAGTTAACCATGTTTGATGATGTCAAAAAGGGGGAGAAATTAAAGAAAAAGCAATCCATCAAAAGCAAAACTACAAATTATGAGAAATTAAAAGCCAAAATTATACATTATTTGAGAAATATAATGAATGAATTGGAGAATTCAAAGAACAATATTAAAAGTAAAATTATTACATAACTTAAAAATACAATGAGTAAATTGCTTCTTTAAATATGCTCTGATTTGCTTTAAAAATTTAAATATGCTTTGATAAGCTTTAAAATCCTTACTTGCTCTGATACATCTTAAGAAATTTAACTTGCTCTGATACATTTAAAATTCTTAACTTGCTCTGATACATTATAAAATTCTTACTTGCTCTGATACATCTTAAATTTAAAATGCTCTAATACACTTTCCAAATTAACTCTTAGACATGCATTGGCACACCTAATTATTTTTGCTCTGATACTAAAACTAAAATCAAATGAGAATGAGCAAATTTTCAAGATACAGCTTGCTCTGATAACAAAAATAAATTTTCTGCTCTAACACCAACTTCACATAATCCAATGAGCAAATTTTCAAATCTTTAAGCAAATGGGCAAACTATTTATGCATATGACCATTTGTATCACATGCCAAAAGAATCAATACTCTTTTCAAGCATATGCACCTATAATGCATCCTTTTGAAATTCATGATTCACATAAATGCTTTTGTTCAAGTATTTTTCATCATCAAAAAGGGGAGATTGTTGCTCCTAGATTGATTTTGATGATTACAAAGCAGATTGAAGGGATACCAATACTTTTATTTGAAAAAGTCTTTGTGCTCTTCAGGGGCAAAATCATAATTTTACCAAAACCCTGATTTAATAGTATCATTTGGTAGAGCAAAAGATTTGTGATCTATTGGTGAAAATTTCATTGTTGTTGGACTTGTATTTTTGAAGTTATGCATGTTTGAAATCCATGAGTCGACTCATGAGTCAGCTCATGGCACAATGAGCAGCTTGGCACGCTGAATTTCAGCTTGGCATGCTGATTTTAGCTTGGCACGCTGGATTTTTGGCTTGGCACGGCCAGTGAGTCGACTCATGAGTCGACCCACAAGGCATGAGTCGACTCATGAGTCGACTTCTGCAGTTTTAGGCCAAAATTTCCAGAAACCCATTTTCTGGTTGTTGCAACAGAGGTCGACTTATGAGTCGACCCCTGAGGTATGAGTCGACTCATGAGTCGACCCCTGCGACGGGATTTGTCCGCAACGGTTAGTTTTTAACCCATTTTAGGTGCTTTTAATGCTCATTTAATGTGCTCTAACGGCTCTTTTTCTGCCTAGAATATTTTTCTCTATTTCTTAAAGCTATAAAAGATTTAAAAGGTGGAAAACAAGCAAGAGATTGAAAGGGATAAGCAAGACATTAAGAAGAAAAGAAAGAGATTTGAAGAGCATTCAAGAGAGCATTCAAGAGCATTCAAAAGAGAGGGTTTCTCAAGCCTACTTTTCAGCCCTAATCAAGAGCTCATTTAAAGCCTTCAAGAAGCCAACAATCAAAGCTCACCAACTCCTCAAGCTCTCAATCAATTCCCATCCAACTTTGAGGAAATCCAAAAAGGGGCTTCTTCACTTGAGTAAAGTATATTTAAAGTTATATTCGCTCATTAAAGGAGCTTTTCTTGTACTTATTTGTGCTATAAACTATTTTACTCTTTGTGAGTGATTGTTTTTATTTTGAAGGGGTTCCAAAATAAGGGAAGGTTGATCCGAACCTGAATCGGAGTGTATTGGGTTGGCTTGTACCCGAGAAATAAGTGGACTGGCTTGAGACAGCTAGTGTCGGAGTTTCCGACGTTTGTATTCGGGTTGAATACAAGTTTAGTGGATTGGAATTCCCAAGTAGGAGCTTGGGGAGTGGATGTAGGTGCAAGGTTGGCACCGAACCACGATAAATCTTTGTGTTTGTGGTGTGCATAATTTTTCTCTTTAACTCTTCATTATTTCCTTGCATTCTTGCTTTAGGCAATTAATCTTGAACTAAGGTTTTCTCCTCTTTCATTTAGCTATCGACAAACATCTTTCATAAGTCATTAGTTAAGTTTAAAATTTTTATAGACCCAATTCACCCCCCCTCTTGGGTTGCATAGCTGGGCAATAGTGTGCATGTGCAATTGGAAGTGCTAATAGTCTTTAAATGACCTAGGCCACCAAGAGTCTAACCAGCTAATCTTCTCCGTGACTCACTACATTTATTAGCAAATACTTTCTAACTTACTCTTATTTTTTTCTAGATTAATTTATTTCAAATTTTTTTTTTAATATATTAAATGCAAGAAATAACTCATAGTGGAAGGAAAAGGAAATGATAACACCTGATTTTGTTCAAGCTCTCTCCCCAACTTGACCGACATTGTCCCCAATGGAGTTTATCTAATTTATTTGTCCTAAGCAAACTGAAAACAAAAAAAGCATTAGAAATTAAATAAGCTGGGTTGCCTCCCAGAAGCGCTAAGTTTTATGTCTTCAGCCAGACCAAACCTCGAAATAATTTAATCAGAATAAGTTGGTTCATAAAGAACCATGGCATCTTCAACAGTCTCGATAGGTAATTCCAAGAATAGTTTTAATCGTTGACCACTAACTTTAAAGATAACACCATTACTTGAGTTTTCTATCTCAACAGTTCCGTGTGAAAAGACTTTCTTTACTAAAAATGGTCCTGTCCATCTAGACCTAAGCTTTCCTGAAAACAGATGTAATCTAGAGTTATATAAGAGCACCTTTTGTCCGATATTGAAAATTTTTCTCATAATTGATTGATCATGAAATGCTTTGGTTCGTTCCTTGTATATCCTTGCATTTTCATAGGCTTCATTTCTAAGTTCTTCTAATTCATTCAACTGAAGCTTCCTATGGTTTCCAACGTCGTTCAAATTTGTATTTAGTTATTTTATGGCCCACATGGCTTTGTGTTCTATCTCAATAGGCAAGTGACATGGTTTACCAAACATAATCCTATAAGGAGACATTCCTAGATTGGTCTTGAAAGCGGTTCGGTATGCCCAAAGTGCATCAATTAATTTCAAAGACCAATCCTTTCTATTGGCACTAACAGTTTTTTCTAGGATCTATTTGATTTGTCGGTTTGACACTTCAACTTACCCACTAGTTTGAGGATGATATGGTGTGGCCAATTTGTGGGTGACATTATACTTTTTCATCAATGTTGCAAAAGGTCGGTTACAAAAATGGGTTCCCCGATCACTAATGATTGCCCTAGGAATACCGAAATGGGAGAGAATATTTTCTTTAAGAAACTTAATGACCATTTTGCTATCGGATGTTCTACATGCAATTGCTTCTACCCATTTTGAAACATAATCAACTGCTACTAGAATATATTCATTTCCAAAGAAATTTGAAAATGGTCCCATGAAATCGATCCCCCAAACATCAAAAACTTCAACTACCAAGATTGGGTTGAGTGGCATCATGTGTCGCTTGGTAATTCGATCCATTTTCTGACATTGAGCACAACTTTTACAATATTCATGAGCATCCTTAAACAAATTGGGCCAATAAAAACCACATTGGAGAACCTTAGCAGCAGTTTTTTTAGACGCGAAGTGACCCCCACATGCTTGATCATGACAAAAAGATAAAATATTCATGACTTCGTTATCTGGGATACACCTTCTAATAATTTGATCAGGACATTGTTTAAAAAGATAAGGATCATCCCAAATGAAATACTTCACTTGGGCAAAGAATTTATATTTATCCTGCTTAGTCCAATGAGAAGGTATCTTACCTATGACTAAATAATTTATAATATCAGCAAACCAAGATTCAGTAGACACAGACATGAGTTGCTCATCTGGGAAAGATTCATTGATGGGTGGTTCACTAGATGGTGCGACTGAAATTCGGGACAAATAATCTGCTACAACGTTCTCAGTGTCTTTTTTGTCCCCAATTTCTAGGTCAAATTCTTGAAGGAGCAAAATCCATCTGATTAAGCGTGCCTTGGCATCCTTCTTTGCTAGGAGATGTCTAATGGCTAAGTGATCGATGTAAACAATGGTGTGGGTCCCAACCAAATA